>NC_135749.1:36052500-36352500 GCF_041903045.1 Epinephelus lanceolatus | reverse complement strand
TCTCCTAATATATGTAAACCTCTCCACGGTATAAACAGTGGTTACATGAGCTTCAAAACTCAGCCCTGGGGAGAGTGACCGTCCTCTATTGACCAATCATTGACCAGTGCCTTGGACATATTCATGGCTTTCTTTTTTTTGGCGGGGTTTCTGAGTCACATTCAGAATCCATTTTAAACCCACAGGGGGTAATTAATATTTTAAAATAAGGATTTAGAGTAAGTGGTTTGATCAAGTGTGTAATAACTGTTGCCAATGAAAAGTTTGTTAAGAGTCTTAATACTATTGCTGTGTGTAAGTTGGATGGTAAAAGATTTGTCAAGATGTGCAAGACATTTGGGAAGTCCTGGAAGGAGCAAAAAGAGGAAGATGTTGATTTAAACAAAGCCAATCCTTCCATGTGTCAATCCTCAGTGGAGCGTAGGTATGGAGATTATTGATGAAGACGAAAGTCCTCCATGTAGAGAAAGAGGGAGGGAGACAACGACTGTGTTGTTGAAGTTGATGGCAGGCCTTCAGAGTGGAGTTGAGAGGAAGAGAGAGGGAGAGGAGGATAATGATGATGAAAACAGTGGCAGATCCTCAAAGAGTTTGTTTCATGAGAGAGAAAGGGGGACAGAGACAGACAGAGACAAAGAGAGAATGGCAGGTCTTCATACTAATGAGCCACAACAGACAGGGAGAGAAAGAAGTAAAGACTTTTATAGAAAACAAACACTGATGCAAAAACATCCAGTTTGGTATGGTGGAAATGTTCTGTGTGTGTTTACATTCCTGTGTTTGGGCATGGTTGACATGCAAACATTGGGATGCTACATAGATGAAGTGCCGAAATTACAGTTGAGATGTCTGCAGTTGTGTTCAGTTTCACTGAAATGAAATTACAAACTAAATATATTTTTAAAGGAACAGTGTGTAAGATTGAGGGAAGTGGTGTCTAATGTTGAGGATTGCAGATTGTAACCAGCTGAAACATCTCTTGATTAGAATCCCTTCAGTGTTCATTATTCAGGAGGTTTTTAGTGGTAGCTGAGTTATCCACAGGTCTCTTCCTCCCCAAAACAAAGGTACCAGGGGCCAAATTCACAAATATTTTGAGAATACTCTCAGAGGGCTCCTAACCTAGCCTAAATTTTTTAGTAAGGAGCCCTAGCTTAAGAGTGATTTAGGAAAGTTCTCAGAGCAACTCTGAGCAAGGAGGGGACAGAAACCTTTGTCTTTGTGAGGAGGTGTGGTTGACCCTGTTGCAAGGTGTGATGCATTCTTTCTAACAGGTGTGATTGGTTGTCACAGACACACCCTTTTGTGGGCCTGCAAGGTGTGGACACCCAGTGGAAATAAAATGAACTGCTGACCGTGAAAGTGTTATCATTGTTATTTTGATCATTTTTGCTGATGGGAGGTTAAAACAGACTCAAGTCATCACTGCTGCACTGTTGCATTTTTCCAGTTTTCCAAATATCTTAGTGTTATGATCATTTTATTTCTGGCCTTAGAGTGTTAGGTGGGAAATTTGTGCATATCCTTAATGAGATTAACCGCACATATTATTCCTGCACAATCTAATTAGTACTGTTTCATTTACTCATTGTCATGCAGTGTTTGGAGAATATTTCTCGCACCTCTTTGTGTTTCCACAATTTTCTCCTCTTCTTAAGAAACTCTTAAGCCTCTTTAAAGTCCTTCTTCCTACTCCGGTCAGTTCTTCACCTTAGGAGCTCTCTTAATAACTTTTATCTTTACAAGGACCTAGTCTTAACGCCAAGGGATAATTCTAAGGAAACGTCACACTTCTAAGATTTTTTTTAGAATTTCGTCACGAGGAGCAACTCTTAGCACTAAGGAGCTTTGTGACTATGTCCCAAGGTGATTCAAATCGGTAAAAACACTGAATAAAGCAATTTCACGTTACAAATCAGTGTTTCTCTGACACTGTTTGGCAAGTCAGAGAGGCTGCTAGCCGAGCACCTGCTTATCTGTGCTCACCTTTTTTCTCTGCTAACTTAAGATCCAGGGGCCGGATGTACAAAGAACCTTACGTTTGCTCCTTAAGTATGACACGGAAAGATGTCGTTTTTCCTGAGCTGAGGATATTACTTAAGGGTGTTGCACAGAATCTCTTAAATGGTTTCCCTTTCCATTTGTTTGCTTGAATGTACACTTGTGATAGCCCAGGCTACCTATTGTTAATCTTAAGTATCCTCTCACAAAATTGGCCTGATAGTGTAAAAAAAGGGCAGAAGATAAGAAGACATGAAAACCAAACTGGTTGGAGAAAGAAAAAGTCATACTTCTAGAGCAAATTGATAAAAGAAAGAACAAATTTGAAAAGTAAACTTGATCTAAAAATGCAAGTATGAAGCAAGGAATGTGGTAGGAAACTGCAATGCTTGGACAGGAACTTCACCATGGTATTCAGCACACAGGTAAGGGCGTTTGAAGCCTGGTGAATGAGGCAGCACACCGTTGACTTGTGTACATGAAATACCTCACCAATAACTGATTGGACAGATCCTGTTGCATAAAACCACAGAGCAATCCCAAATTGTTACAGGGCTAGAGAAGTGCAGCTTTGGAAAGTTGAGTAACCCAACTCCAGGCGTTGAGACAATTCATAAATTGACCTCCAGTCAAATCTATAGTGCAAATCAATTGCTCATCATTGAGGGTGTCCATCGGGTTCTCCCGGTCCTGAAACACTCGTCTTCGAATGCCTCAATTTCCCTCATTTATTGCCATAAACTCATCTAATGTTTTTATTTACTTTGGTTGCTGAGGTCCTCTGTGCAACAGTTTAAAGGGCCAGTGTGTAATATTTGGCATGGTTTATTGTCAATCTGAATCTGAATCTGAATATTCTACCCATTAATATGTTTATACAAGTGTATGATCGCTATAAAATAAAATTCGTTTGGTTTTCGTAGCCTTATAATTATGCTTTTACATATATATATATATATATATATATATATATATATATAGCAAGGGCCTTGCTTTAGAGAGGTCGCCAGACCGAGCGGACAATCCAGCCAGCCAGAGAACGCGTTTCGCGTGTATAAATGAACCAACAAAGACAGTGGAAGGAAGGAAGAAGGAGGAGGAAACAGCAGAGAGTGTTAGTAGTTCGTCAGTAGAGAGTAGTGAAAAGTTTTTTTAGTTATAAAGTTTGCGAATGGACCACACTTACCACGCAACAGGAGAGAATGAACCCGAACCGTCATCTGCGAGGAAAAGAAGACGCAACTTCACTTCTTGTGATGCACTCTCTGCGGTGCTTTTCCTCCTGATGATATATCTCCCCAACAATGGTAGCACCAAATCCCATTCTGTGCATTCAGCCTCTCTTCTCACCTGCTCAGCATCAAACACATGGAGTTCCTCATCTGTGTGCTCCGGCTCAAACAGGTATGGCTCTGGGTCTGTGTCTGCTACAAGAAACTCTTCAAAATCGCGTTCAAAGTCGTCCATTGCAGCTACTATAGTCCAGAGATATCGCTAGGCTAAATAAACAGCTGAGCTCTGTTTACAGGCTACGCTGTCAGTCAGTGTGCGGGCTGGAGATTGGTGGAGCAGAGAGGGGAGGGGGGTCCCCACTCAGAATGGTAAACGAGTATGTGTATAAAGTTATGAAGTGTGTCTGTTACGCTAGAAGAGTCAGAGTTTGGGACGGAGTGGAGTGTTACCGGAGTTTCTGGAGTGCTCAAATAAACGGGCCTTTTTCCCGAACGCTCCTCTGGTCTCCTGCTCGTGAGGGATTCATTACAATAACATGGTTTAGATTTCTAAATAAACATTCACCTCATCGCTAGATAGACCTACTCCTGAAAAAGTCATGCGCAAGGCTTTTTGTCCCTACGAGGCCACCGTCATTTACCCGACGGGAGGGGTGAGCGAGTGAGCCCTGCAATCTAGAATTTGACCACTGATGTCACTGTTTTCAACCCATTTTACACACTGGCCCTTTAACTAACTTTAAGATAAGCAGAAAAACTTAGAAGAAAACCTTAAAGAGAAGACCTAAGAATGTTTTGTGCCACAGATTCTATTTAAAGGAAACCTTTACGTGGATTTAGAGGAAAATCTTTACTTAAGGTGCTTTGTTTAACTGGTCCCAGGTGTTCATAAGGTTTTTTATAGGGAGCCAAATTATCTGCAGAGGTCTCTCCCTCTCCAAGACAAACTAACCAGATAATTTAAACCAGTAGAAACACTGCAAAATGCGAAAATGCGAATGGCCCAATCTAGAGCCAGTGTTTGGTTTGTCTGTTCTGGGCTAGTGTAGAAACATGGCGGTGAAAAGGAAAAACTGAGCACACACACACAGCTACAATAAACTTTGTAACCTGTAAGTTGATGATAATGTCTGAGACGCGGCCGTTCTGATCTATGACGGACAAAACATGAATCTTCACATTCAGTGGTCAGAAACCTCGCATCTCCATTCAAGCTTGATTTGGTCAAATATTAATAATATAAAGACACTTGAAACTATCTGACCGTATATAAAGACAGAACACGAACTTGACAGCGCAGTGTTCAATTATTGTTTTTCATTTCCTGAGAAGTAACGGTTTATAGGGCTGGGCGATATGGACAAAAATTCATATCTCGCTAGTTTCAGGCTGATTTTCAGTGTTTTTTTTTTTTTTAAGAAATGGGCAACATGGTCAGTTGCAAGATGATTCATGGCTAAAGCCTCCTGTTATTTATGCTGCATGTGTTATTGTTATTCCTCAGCAGGGCAGGTAAAAGAAGTTTACCTGTTGGATGAGCTATTTGTAGAGGTGCAGTAAGAGCCAGTTGTCTGCAGCTCTTCATCAGCATTTCACTGTAGCTGTTTCTGCTTGTCTTAAATGAAGAAAAGCTGCTAACAAAATCCCACTAATTCAATGATAAACACATTTCATTTTTTACAGATTCTTCACAATAAAAGATATGTAAAATAAAAACAGGATGCAAGAGAGAAACTAAACTCCAAACCACAGAGATTCAGTTAGAAGCTAAAGTGCTGAGAGCTGAACACACAGAGACTTTCAAAAATGCCTTTCTCTCTGGTCTCCTGCAGACAGAGGTGAGTTCAGTGTTACAACACATACAGCAGGGGAAGAAGCAGGGTCATCGGGTGTTGGTTGTGGTTGGCCAGATGTCCCCGCTACCAGCTTGAGGGCGGGCAGCCTGGTCCATCTCTGGCACAGCTCGGTGTAGCACCACACGTCTAAACTGATAATGGAAACACAAATAGGCACTTGGTGCGGCCAAAAGTGACAGTGGAAAAGGTCCACAGTATTGTATGTGTGCTGCAGTAATTTAATTCATCTCACAAACTGATTTAGCATGTGCACGTTCGATCCCAGGAGGGAGCCCCTCTGTGTGGAGTTTGCATGATCTCCCTGTGTCAGCTTGGGTTTTCTCTGGGTACTCTGGCTTCCTCCCACAGTCCAAAGACATGCAGGTTGGAGATAGGTTAATTGGTGACTCTAAATTGTCCATAGGTGTGAATGTGAGTGCGAATGGTTGTTTGTCTCTATGTGTCAGCCCTGCAATAGTCTGGCAACCTGTCCAGGGTGTACCCTGCCTCTCGCCCAATGTCAGCTGGGATAGGCTCCACCCCCCCTGCGACCGGCTACAGAAATAAATGAATGAATGTCACACTGTAGACTAATTAACAGACAAATTAAACAGATCCCTATATCAATATAAACTGTGTTTTCAAAATCTATATCTTGCTTGAAAATATATAGATATAGCGTACATAGTCATTACATGCTCAGCCCTAATCAATACCTCATGGGTAAATGTATGACATTAAATATCCATCCTTGTTTTACGTTGCACAGCTCCTTAGTGGTATGTGTACATGTGTACAGCCTTTCAGATTAACAAGTGTCAAATATCTCCGAAAAAAATCTCCCATATTAAAGAAAGTCTGAGTTGACAGGTGTGCATTTTGTGTGTGACAGTTTGTGCCATCACCACCCTGGTAGCCGTGTGTCTGCGGGCGACGCTTGGCCACAGGTCCCACATCAGCCTTTTCATCCTGACAATAAAGAGCCGCCAGCTGCTCGCACCAGCGCCTTGTTAAATGAGATCTCTTATCAAAGTGCGAACAGCTGTGGGCTCTGTTTGGCAATCCGGTCAGGTCATGAATCACCAAGTGCTGCACTCAATAGCTACCATTTAGATGTCTATCTGCTGAGGGAAAAACCTGGCAGCTTCCTCTCCTGCTTTGTTCAAAGCAAGTTTCACTCTGCGGTCTGTGGCTGCCAAATGAGGGACACCAGCCATTAAAAGAAGAAGAAGAAGAAGACAAAAACCTCATTTACATGCGATTGATTTCTGGTTGGCAGTTATCCCACATCATCTTCACTGATGGAATTAGGTCTTAAACTGTTAATAACTTGTACAAAATCTTGGATTGCAAGTTGGCTCTGGAGTTTAACAAGATTATATCAGATTTAATTAAATCACAGATTTTTTTAGTAGCAATTTAATGCACAGTGCTTCTCAAACACGAGCAAAACAGTTCAGAATTATAACACAGACAGAAAAAGGGTGTTCAACATATTAAAGCAAATCTGCAACAAAATGTCACAACCACTGTTTTCTCAAGTCTGGCTTCTCTTGACTTCAACTGCTAATTTGACCCATCTAGAGGAAGAACAACAATGTGCATGTTATCCCTGAATAGAATTATGTAGGCACTCCCTCCTCTTGGCACTTTTAGGCTTTAAATATCTTGGCATCAGTAATGGGAGCAACTTTTATCCAGACCAGTGCATGACAGTCTGATGTTATCGTCTCATACTGAGCTCTTTGCCACAGGTGGAAAACTTTATGTAAGAATATTGTCTTTGTGGAGCGTCGGTGGCTCAGTAAATAGAGCAGGCGCCCCATGTACAAGGTTGTTGCCGCAGCGGCCCAGGTTCGAGTCCAGCCTGTGGCCCTTTGCTGCATGTCATCCCCTCTCTCTCTTTTCCCCTTTCAAACTTGGCTGTCCATTAAAGGCAAAATGCCCAAAAAATATCTTTAAAAAAAACAAAGAAAGATAAAAGAATATTGTCTTTGTGTACTTGTGCATGTAAACGTAGTCATTGTTTGTAGCAGCAGTAGGCAGCAAACAACCGACAGACACATTTAGAGATTAGCTGGTGGGCGTGGTGGAGCATTTAGCAGCTAAAGAGACAGAGTTGGAGGGGACCAAAAACTGAGCTCAAAAGACATGACTTACTTACATTCATTAGACGGACACAAACACCACTCCTACAAGATGATCATGTTGAAATATGCAAATAAGCTAGTTATTTGTAAAATGGTAACCACAACAACTTTATAAGGTGATAATTAGCCATGACTGTGTGGGGCACCTTTGTTTTGGAATTCTTCTGCCCCCTGATGGTCAAAAAAAGATTACTGCAGCTTTATAGCACACTACTTTTTGCACTAAGCTCTGTCAAGATCAGCTCTTCACATGCCTGTAGATATAGAAGTTAATGGTCATGCCCATTTTTATGGCTCCGTCACTGTCTTACCAGACATTGCTGTGGGGCAACTCGACTCTGCAGCCATCTGTCCACACACAGCTGTGGTTCTGAACTCAGTGAAGCTACATTATTTCCCTGAGCTGCTTCGTTCAGTGTCCAATAAACTAAAGCTGCAGGGCATCAAGTGCAATTCCGCTGTGTGTAAACAGAGTTTTGGCTATTATTGCACAGCAACAACATGTTGTCTAGGAGGTAAAAATGTCATCAAGGGAAAATTAAAAAGTTTAAGTTTTCTTCTGTCACAGATTGTCTGTAGTTAAAACAACTTTGCCAACTCCTGTCTTAAAGTTTTGTTTTTGTGCCATCCTCCAAAGCATCCACACTCCTGCTAGATGACCTTTGTGACTTGTTTGGGTCTGTTTCTGGTGTTCATTCAGTCTCTTGTCAGGGTCTTAGTAGTTTCACCCATCTAACAATTCCCACAGCTGTCACACAATGTCATCATGAGGTCTGAAGGCCCTGACACACCAAGCCATCGGTCAGCCATTGGGGGACGTTGGGCTGTCGGTGGGCATCTGTCACTTTAGTACATGTAGTGTGTCCCATACCGTTGGCCCCTTATAGGCTCACGTTGTCGTTTTTCCAGCAGATTTCAGAATACTGAATTGGCGTCGGAAAGAACGAAGCCTGTCGGTGAATGAAATCACTCTGACTGGCAGTTCAGGTCAGTGCACAAGAAGAGAGACGGAAGTTTGTAAAGTAATGAAACAGCTAAAATCAAGAGTAAAGTTAGTTTTCTTTAGCCATTGCACTCTTAAGCAGAAACGTTACGTGATGGTAAGTGTTATTGTTCACTGGCACACAGTAAACATGCTCCGTTCTGTCAACATTGGATTGTGTTGTTAATGTGCAAACTGGCTCACTAGCATCATCACGGTATTCCGGTTTCCCTTTTTTACATTACAGACTACTACCTTCTGCTGGTGTGGAGAGTTATTTCCTCTCATGCAGGTGCAGAACGTACATGCTTGTTGGCCATTGGCTTTAGTCTTTGCAGTATGTTCATGTGCAACTTTTGGCCGACACACAGGCGATGTTAGGTGACCCAACAGTCGGCTATCGTTGCTGCTAGTTCTTTGAAGTCGGTTTGGTGTCTGCGCCTTTGCACCACTCTAGTCTTTGTACTAGAAGTGGTGTTGTAGTTGCAAATAGTTTATGGTAACTCCTGACTCCATGTGACTTTGCTACCTGCCTGATGAGGGGAGTCCAACTTGGAAGCTGCTGGTGGAACCTGTTGAGTCAGCAGGGTCTTTTCTGGTCTTAAGTAGGGTTGTCCACTCCTTGTTACCGTTGGCTCAGACTGCTCCCTGGACTTAGACCCCTGGACTTTGTAATAGTCTGAATGGCAGTTGAAATGTTTTCTTTAAATTTGTTATGGCTGGTGAAAAAGGTAAAAGTGTGGTTTCCACAGAACTGTGGCTTTTGTCGGGCCACAGTTCTGTGCAGTTTAGCAGATGTATTGTCATTTTGCTTACCAGTATAGTCACCTCACATTGACTCCCATCTCCTGTGTACTTGACCCCGTGCAGTTAGCCTTAAAGCATTGTAGCTCCAGCAAAGTCTCAGATGGATCAAACTTAATATTCTGGGCCTGCACATAGCCTCTGTCAAACTAGATTGGGTTCCTGAATCCTATAAATACTTTATGAAACCATGTTTCCATTTACAAAGTGGAGTAAAAGGAGTGTAGCTTGAGGTGGTTTCTTCCAACTGTGTGGCTCGGTGACAGTTTAGAGACTTGCTGGCTTTTTCATCATACTGGGCTGAAATTGATTTGTCAGGGCCTGCAGTGTTTGTCTGACTGACACGTCTGAGAAAGTGTTTTTTTTTTTTTTTTTGGGGTGGATGTAGAGGGTTTGTGGATGGAGCTGGGCTAGACTGTACATGCTCAGAATGCAAACGAGGCTGACAGACAGAAGGACAGATACACAGACAGACAGACAAACAGAGACAAAGACTGTGGTAGAAGGGAACAGAGGAATGAAGAGACTAAGGTTGTCTCTGTGCACATGCACAGCTTCAACCTTTAACATAAAAGATTTATCCTCCCCAGAACAAAACAACCATAGCACCGTTTATCTGGAGGTAAAAACAGGTTATCCAGCTGCAAAAAAACCTCTGAACACCCAAGTTTATAGATAACAAGCACCAGTTTATTATAGCTGTGACCTGGTATGCACATCCACCCCCTGATTACCAAGCTCCCTTTTCAACCAGTTGGCATTAACATAAAACAAACCTTCACCAATCCATTCTCACTCCCAACTCCTAACATATTGCTGCTTGGTCAATGGACTTTCATGTACACATATGAAGTGCTAGGTATCCTGGGTGCGTCTGTTGTTGATGTTTTGGGACGTCCTGTCAATTTACATCTGTTAAATGCATCGTGTCTTCTCAAAACACATTTCTGTTTGCACAGGAAAACTACAGGGTCTGTTCATTGGATGCATACAGTCTTTTTCAGTATAAACTTCAGCACTGCATACTTAAGTTTATTACATTGTCCTAAAAACATGTGGTGGCAACAAAAGCATGTGGTTAGGTCTAGAAAAAAGGATCATGGTTTGGCTGTGCATGCGAACACCGGCCTCCTGAGTGAAAGTCTGGTGTTGTCTGACCAATTCCCAACCCCTACCGCCCCTTTCCAAACAGACTTGTTCAGTCCTTAAATGACATTGCCTTCCAGTACATTATTAACTGACGCTGCCTGGATGCGTATCATACCACCATGAAAGGATGCCTGTTTTGTATTGGGAGCTCAAGTGGATTAACGACCAAGCAGTGGTATTCGATGACTTCAAAGTGAGAAAGGGTTGCCTTCACACACACACACACACACACACACACACTCCTTAATCTACTTCAACAACAAATACATGTTGTTAGGTTTAGGCAACAGAAGCCTCTGGTTAGACTTAAGAAAAAAACAAAAAAAAAACAGGGTTTGGCTTTATAATCTTACGGGATGCGACACCACTCTCCCAGGTGAAGGTAGGGGTTTGTTGGACCTGCCCACCCCACTCGGACTTTCGGCACCTTAACTTTCATTCTTGTCCCACCATGCTTCCCTCTAATGCCGTCGGGCACCAGTAAACTATAACAGCGGCAGGCCATGCATCATGCTGACATTAAAGGTCGGCTTTTTTCGTTGATGTTTGACACTGTCAGTGTCTGACACCACAAGTCACTGCCCAAGCGCATGGATTTCATCAACTTCGGAGTGAGACCGGGTTGACTGGTCAAAGCTAAAAACACCAAATTCAAATGTTGGAACACAACATTTTTAGGTGAGCAAAAGTATTGGAACATATAAACTTAAAATAGATTAAAGTGAATGAGACTTAATATTTAGTTGTAAATCCTTTGCTTTCAATAACTGCATCAAGCCTGTGACCCATTGACATCACCAAACATGCATTCTTCTTTTGTGATGCTTTTCCAGGCTTTCACCGCAGTCTCTTTCAGTTGTTGTTTGTTTTGGGGGGTTACTCCCTTCAGTCTCCTCTTCAGCAGGTAAAATGCATGCTCTATTGGGTTTAAGTCTGGAGACTGACTTGGCCAGTCTAAAACCTTCCACTTCTTGCCCCTGATGAACTCCTTTGTTGTTTTGGCAGTGTGTTTTGGGTCGTTATCTTGCTGCATGATGAAGGATCTCCCAATCAGTTTGGTTGGATCTTTCTTTAAATTAGCAGACAAAATGTTTCTGTAGACTTCTGAGTTCATTTTGCTGCTGCCATCATGTGTTACATCATCAATGAAGATGAAAGAGTCCGTCCCAGAAGAAGCCATGCAAGCCCAAGCCATGACATTACCTCCACCGTGTTTCACAGATGAGCTTGTATGTTTGGGATCATGAGCAGATCCTTTCTTTCTCCAAACTTTCGCCTTTCCATCACTTTGGAAAAAGTTAATCTTTGTCTCATCAGTCCATAAAACTTTTTCCCAGAATTTTTGAGGCTCATCTCTGTACCTTTTGACAAATTCCAGCCTGGCCTTCCTATACTTCTTCTTCTACTTCTATACTTCTACTTGTTACTCCTATGAGTGGTTTGCATCTTCTGGTGTAGCCTCTGTACTTTTGTTCATGAAGTCTTCTGCGAACAGTAGATTGTGATACCTTCACTCCTGCCCTCTGGAGGTTGTTGCTGATGTCACTAACAGTTGTTTTAGGGTCTTTCTTTACAGCTCTCACAATGTTTCTGTCATCAACTGCTGATGTTTTCCTTGGTCTACCTGTTCGACGTCTGTTGCTTAGTACACCAGTGTTTTCTTTCTTCTTCAGGACATTTCAAATGGTTTGTACTGGCTATGGCCAATGTTTGTGCAATGGCTCTGATTGATTGTCCATCTTCTCTCTTCACAATTGCTTCTTTTTCACCCATAGACAGCTCTCTGGTTTTCATGTTGGTTCCACCTCTAAATGCAGTCTGCACAGGCAAAACCTATCGTACCCAATCTGAAACTGAGCTCAGACATTCAGTGCTATTTATTGTTTGAATAATCAATGTAATTGGGAGACACCTGGGCAACAAAACACACCTGTCAGTCACATGTTCCAATACTTTTGCTCTCATGAAAAATGGGTGGGTTCAAACAAAAGGTGCTATCTTCTAAGTTGTGTATCAGATCCAGATGTAAATACCTGGAAATGAAAGCTGAAATGTTGATCTCTTGTCTCATATTCATCTTTTGATGTCAAACCCAAATATTTTCAGTCTACAACAAAAATAAAGGAATTGGCCTCACTGTTCCAATACTTTTGGAGGGCACTGTAAATCAGTAAGTAATTATAACTGTTAAACAGCAGCAGATGTGGAGAGAGAAACGTGGATAGAGAAACAAAGCAACAGAGGAACAGAAGAACAAAGAGTTGGAAGCAGAGATAAAGGGAGAAAAGAAGCCCACAGGGTAACAGAGCAGATTAGCTTTTCTTGAGTTAGGAGCAGCGCTTCACCTGGACGGATGACTCATTTAGGGATCAGTTTTAACAAAGGGCCAAGTTCACAGACAGGTGAGGAGGAAACCTGGACACAATTAACCTCTGCAGCACCTGAAACCTCAAAGTCTCACTGCAACAGCTAGCTATGCCTCACCTCCATTAAAAGGCTAATGCAGTTTTTTTTTTGGAATTCATGAAATTCTAATTTGCTTTTTTTTAGTTCATTTAAGAATCAGTCCCAAAGAGGTACAGTCATGCAATAAGGAAGATATTAAAGAGGCATTCCAACAAGACAAAATCTCTTTCAGATCCCTTTCATCTCTTTGGCAGTGTGCAACATTTTTATTGTCCTTAGCAAGTCCTGTATCAGAACACAGGAAATGAAACATAATTTGCCAGAAAACTTTTTTCCCTAGAACAAACTTAAAGCCAGTGGAAGTTCTTGTTTAAGCAATCAGCATGTGTTTCTCCTGCAGAGTGTGGAGAACAGTCAGACTCTCCTGCTGTTCCAACTTCTGCCATCAGCACGTCACCTGACACTGTGTGATCTCACAGTGTGTCTGCGCTGTAACATTAATTTAAGTAATGAGAGCCTATTTAAAATGAATGTATGACTAAAATTTTACAAAGGAAAGCAGTGTTTTTTCTTTTAATAAACAAAGCAGGAATTATTGGGGAGTTAGAATGAAATGCTACAGAACACACACTGAATCAACATAATATATATGTAAAAAAAGATAATTGTTAGGTTTCCAAATGTGGCACAAATTTCAACACATTAACTCAAAATTCGAAGTCATATTGTTCAGTCCACCAAACCTAACAGCCCCATTGAGAGTGGCCTTGGTCCCTTGTCTGCTAATGTGAATCCTCCTGCCAGAAATTGGGAAGTAATATTTGACCTTCCAACCACAACTCAAAAAAGTTGTCCAGTCCTGCTTCCTGAAATAAGAGCCATCTCATAAATCAAACCAACACTCTCACTCAGCCTTGGAAAAGTCACATGCACTAATTTTCTCCGGGCTTGACGGCTGTAACTCCTTCCTATTTGGTATCAACCAAAGGTCACTCTCTCACCTCCAGCTAATTCAAAGTGCAGTGCTAGGCTTCTTACTGAATGACGACACAATCCTGGCATCTCTCCATAGGTTCCTTGTTTATTATGTTATCATTATGTTTCCAGGTTGTCTGTCCATCCATGCGTCCCTCCCTCCCAGTCTGGTGATAGTTATATTTTAAGAACACTTAAGGGAATTTCTTCAAATTTGGCACAAACGTCCACTTGGACCCAACAATGCACTAATCAGATTTTGGTGGTCATAGGTCAAAGGACAAGATCACCGTCGCCTTGTCTATCTTGTTTTTGTTATCGTAATTTCTCAAGGAAACCGAGAAGGCATTTCTTCAAATTCTGCCACAAACGTTCGCTTGGATCCAAAGATGAACAAATTAAATTTTGGTGGACAAAGGTCAAGGTCACTGTGACATTGCATCTGTTTCATTCTCGTGAACAATATCTCCAGAACACCTTGAGGAAATTTCAACTTTGACACAAGCATCCTCTTGGACTAAACTTGCACTGTGACCTCACAAAACATGTTTTTGGCCATAACCTCCTGAGACTGTGTGTCCTCATATGCGGACATTACATTTTGGGTTTACTGGAACTTAAATGTCATTCTGCTTAACTTGGACCTCTCGTCCCTGTTTGTGGACACTTTTTTGTGGCATGTAGTGGTAGTAAGACCACAATACACTAATTCATGTAAAAACAAGATGGCAGCTATCTCTGCCAAGTCAGTCTGCAGCTGATCCCAACACAAAGGTGGACAAGCTAAGACGCTGTTAATTAGAAAGTACTCATTTGCAGACATTGGGGATTTATCAACAGCTTGTTGAAGGACATTGGAACTTTATTATTATCTACTGTGATGACATCAGGGCTTTATTGTTGTCTCATTTGAGGATATTGGGACTTTATTTATTATCATTGGCAATCTTTAGTTTTTATACTTATCAGGTCCTACTAATCTCAAATAGCTAGGAAAAACTGAAAATGTATACCAAACAAAAGTTTGGGTCTCAGGAGGATAACTCAGAAATTCTTACTTCACACAAATGGCTAACAGGATAAAATGATGAAGTGATGACATTTTACAGTATATCCAAAAGGTCAAAGGTCAACTTCACTGTGACATCATAATGCTCTGCAAAAACACTTTTGTAGCCACTACATAACATCATATCTTAGAAACAGAAGAGGATAAAAGTTAAAAAGTTAAAGTCCCACTGATTGTCACACACCTGAGTGTGTGAAATTTGTTCTCCGCATTTGACCCATCCCCTGAGGGAGCGGTGAGCAGCAGCGGTGCCGCACTTGGGAATCATGTGGTGATGTAACCCCCCAATTCCAACCCCTGAATCTGAGTGCCAAGCTGGGAGGCAATGGGTCCCATTTTTATAGTCTTTGGTATGACCCGGCCGGGGATCGAACCCACGACCTCCCAGTCTCAGGGCTGACACTCTACTGCTAGGCCACTGAGCTGGTTAAATTTGGTGAGATACCAAAATGGTGACATTAATCTTGGGTATCGTATGGATCTTTTGTGCTGCTTGGTGGAAGATGTGTGTGAAGCATCCATGTTTTCAAAGACTGTAGGAGCAACTTGACTAGTGCATGGAGGCATTCAGCTGTAGGGTGGTAATTCTAGTTTTAAGATAGATTTTAAAGTTATACAGATCACTCGTAAAGCTCATCTGGGTCTGGCCTCAAGCCACATAGCAGAACTGTTGACCCAATATGAGCCAGATTGCAGCCTCAGATCCTATGGGCCATTTCAGTTGAGGCTTAAAGGTTATTGTGCCTTTATCTTCAGGGCCCCTCTGCTTTGGAACGACTTGCCCGAGGAGATAAGGCTTGCAGAATCATTGATTTCTCTAAAATCACATCTTAATAGACTTATTTGTATGTGATGTGTTTTTATTGATTTTATTCCTTATTTATTTGGTTGTTGTGTTGTTTTTTGTGTTTGTTCTTTTTGTTTGTGTGTACTGACATTTTGCAACTTGCATTTGGCATTTTTTTTCCTCTTGATTTAACTTTATCCAAACTCTATTCTAGTTTTGTCTTACTTGTGTTTTGGTAGGACTGTTAAGCTCTCTGTTGCTGTATTGCCTTCCGAGTGTCCCATTTCTGCTTTTGCTTTACTTGTTAAAGCACTTTGTAAACTCTGTTTTTAAAGATGCTGAAGATAGATGACGGTACAGTCATTATTATTAGATTCTGAGCAAATTTTTTAGAAAATTAGCACACGAAAATGCAGTTTATGCGCTTTCCCATCCACTCCTGTTATGTGAATATTGGGAGTTGATCCATCAAGATTAGCAGTGGGTGGAGCTCATTCTCCAGGAAGATCTCACTGGAAAAGAATTGAAAGCAATGAGATGACGTAGGTGAAAGTGCCCCAAGAAAACTTTAAACGCAGGAGTTTTGAACAACAGATATTATAGCTTTGTGCTCATGAAGAACTTCTGGTACAAGCCCTGTTTGCATACGTGTGTTAAAGCCTCCAGAGACATTGAAGAGAGCTTGCAGTGGCCTACACAATGACAGTATGTCATTACTGTATGTTACCATTAACTTGCTTAATCTGTTTTCATTGCACTAAGTCACATTTGCCTTTTATGGATGCACCAATTTTTCTACCTCCTGCAAGTGTTAAAACTTTTTTTGCAATACTGAAAGATTTTTTCAAAATATTTATTAAAACTCATTTATTTATTTATATGTTTAATTTTATGTGCAATTTGAAAATGCGCATAAGTACAGGTGGATGTCAAACACACCTTCTCTCACCATCTGGATTATTTTCACATCTTGACATGTGGAGGTGGGCGTCAAACTATCAATGCTGTGATCAGTAGATGACCCACCCTACCTCCTGACCCAAAGCCACAGCAAATGCTAGTTTTTTTGTCACCTGAATCTTAATTTTAAACTTTAATTTGTTTCTGCATACAGAGGACGGTGCCCGCAGGTCAGAACAGCCTGGTTCTGCAGCCCTTGCTGTCAGACACTGAGTACAAAGTCGCCATCACTCCTGTTTACCCTGAGGGAGATGGACCGACAGCGGCACGAATGGGACGAACACGTAAGTCATTTTCATGTCCAGTTTGTTTTTACTATTTGTCCTGTAATCCAGTGGTTCCCAGCTGGTCCTGCCAAGGGGTCCAGATGTCTCCTTTGTCATTAGTTCAAGGTCCACACAGTTTAATATATCCAGCATCATACTTGTGCTTGGCCATGTCGTTAAGCTAGTTTGCTGTCTCTGTCATGAAGCTCTCCATTAGTCACTCACTCTATAGCAGAAAACAGCACTTCAAAATAAAACTCTGTCCAGAAAAATCACTGTACTTCAAAAGTAAGTGTGGTTTTTACTAACTTGACCTGTTAGCGAGTCACTTGCGGTTCATTCAAAATGGATTGTGATCTACTTATGAACCTACCAGTTGGGAACCACTGCTATAATCTATTCAGGTCATTGTTTTCTTCTGTCTCTACACGTTTAAACCTACAGTAACTGATTTTTGGTCACTTACAGGCAGTGCAAATAAATTGTGAACACAACACTGACGTATCATAACCTTTTATATCGATGAACATCAGTCAAGGTAAGGCAAGGCAAGGCAAGAGAAAAGTAGTGTTTATATTGCATATTTCATACCCAGAGGCAACCCAAATGCTTTACAGATTACACAGGTAAAAGCACAAGAAACAAATGATGAAAACAATACATGTAAGCAATCAAAAGCACATAAAATAGAAATAAAGGCAAACAGACAAAAGCAAACAGAGTAAAACAATAAAAAAAAAGTTCCTCAGTTCAATATTTACTCTCTTTTAACTCTGTTTTGGTCCCAACCAGCACCTAAGGGAAATTTATCTCTTTAGTTGCTAAATGCTGCAATGTGTTCACCAGCTAGTTTCTAACTGTGTCTGTCTGCTGTTTGCTGCTGAGCAGGTAGACTACAGTAGCTTTTTACAGGGTGGCTTTCTCATAAAAAAACTCTATGGAAGAGGTGAGAGTGAACCACAACAGTAAAGCTGGGGGCTGGACAGAGAAACAATAAACTGAAACTTACTATACAGGAGCTGGAGTTGGTAGAGAGCAAAAACTAGAGCCAACAGTGCGAATATAGGATTGATGTTCGCTAGATGACCAGAAGGTGTGTTTCTGCTGCAGTATGAAACCCTAACCTCTGCAAGGCTCTGAAGAGCAAGACTTCATTCTGGGTGAAAGAAATATTTCCACCCACAGTAGCTGTCTTCATCTAAACCCTCATTACCCCGACACACAACAGTGCAGTTTCAACAGAACAGAAATGTGTTCGCTATTCATCTTCTTTTGAACGTCTCGTTTACTCAACAAAATGTTGCAGGAATGTTGCCAGAGGGGGAGTGGAGATGGATTGAGGGGGAGTTATCCTTCTTAGTGCCAAGTACATGAAAAGGATTAATTTCTTTTAGAAAGTATAAACCCTGGAGATATAAAAAGGGAAAACCTGTTAATTTAAGACCTCATTATGATGTTATTTGACTTAATCAGGGGGAAAAAAACAACTTTCTTTAAAGAGTAAATTTAAATAGACTTCTAGATAAAAGTGAGGCGCTAAATGTATTAGTGATTCAGTAATATAGTGAATTGTAGGGTTTAATCCTGGACATACACATCAAAATTATTTTCTATTTCCACAGAAATATAGTTAAAAAATAGGTAAGATTAGTTACATTCTAGGCATAATTCTAAATTCATTCTA
Source organism: Epinephelus lanceolatus (assembly GCF_041903045.1). NCBI lineage: Eukaryota > Metazoa > Chordata > Actinopteri > Perciformes > Serranidae > Epinephelus > Epinephelus lanceolatus. Next base: position 36,334,200 of record NC_135749.1, on the reverse strand, counting down.
AAGTAACAAAAACACAACGATTCTTAGGATGCTTACACACCTGCCCTGTTTGGTTCAGTTCAATCAAACTTAAGTTTCTTTTTCCCTGTAAGTGCGGATTGTTTGGTCAGGTGTGAACACAGCAATCACACTCAGGTGAGCGCTAAATCAACCGTGCCGGGACCTTCTTGAAGAGGTGGTCTGGGTCCGGTTACAAAGTAACTCTGGTGCCTTTTGTTTGTGGTGAGAACGTGTTCCGACCTCGATCCGAACCAGCTGCAGTCGCATTACCCATTGTTTGGGTTAAACATGAGCATGTTACAGTCCTGGAGGATTATTAATGTGCACCTCCTCCTGTACTGCCTTAATATGCACATTCGGCACATCCAATGCATCAAAACATTGTTTTCTAGTTGGAGCCGCGCCTCGTTTTCAAACTGCATGGTTTGCCTAAAATGAGCAATGCAAGTAATATAGTACACGATGACCAGCGCTAAAATCAACCCGCATAGTTGTCCCTCCATTGTGACATCAGAAACTGTCGTTTTTATCTTGTGTACTCTACTTGTTAAAGTTGAAGTTTTGTTTTCTTCCCGGATTTTGCCCACATGGAAATTCTGAGCAATCATGAGCAGCTTTCTTGCGCAATACATTTTATCTGGTCTGACAAGAACCTGCTATAGGCAATTATGCAACATTGTAACAAAATTAATCCCTGATTCAGACCAAAGCAAGACAACTCTAGGTCTGAAAGCACCTTTAAATTCAGGTGATTACACAAGTGAAAACATAGTTGTGAAAATTATATTCCAATTTGCCAATACATCCCCCAAAATCCTACACACTGGACCTTTAATTGAATGGCTCTGAAAACACCAAATTTGTTAATATTTCATAATTCCGGCCATATAAAACAACATATGTTTTAAATAGCCATATGATAGCCAACATCTAAGCAGCAATGAAACACAAATGGGATGTCCCTCTTTGCATTCCAAGCTCTTCAGATTTGAAAACAAGAAGCCTTCTATTGAAAAGAGTGACTAATCAGAGAAGATGAGTGGCAGAGGCAAAGGAGGACATTTCTCTTTGTCCCGACTTTAGAGAGCATCTGAAAAATGAGTGGCCGTGGAAAAACCGGTGGATAGCGGTCTCTTCCTCTCCGTGTGCCTCACGCCCGGCTGGGCAGTGAGTCAGCATGACTCCTCTTGGCAAGACGCCTCCACTTGCCTCCAAACATGGACAATACTGGGCTCAGTTGAGATTTGTCCGCAATGGTGAGCCTCCTACACGTGATTATGTCGGTGACAAACTACTGTTGGAATCCTGCTGGATAAATGTCACGGATGTATACTCGTTCATATCTCTGCCAAATAAAAGAGATTTCGAGTTAATATTTTTCCAAGAGGCTCCTTTAAAACGTTTCCTGAAGGTATACACCTCCAAACAAGGAGAACCTAAGTGGAAAGAGTGGACGGTGGAGTCCTCCACTCAGCTGGATGTCATAAATGTGATTGTCAAGTTCTGGACTGGCAGGGTGCCAGACAGCGATATCAACTTATTTCTGAAGCGGTATTGTGACATCCTACAGGTCATTAAACCACTGGACAAGTATGGCATCTGGTATGGTGTCCAAAAATACAAAATTAAACTGCACAAAACTTCTAACGGACAGTACAAACAACTTCCCAACAGTATTTCTCTCAGTCCATACAACGGGCGCATCATTTACCCGGGACAAACACCTGCTTCATCTGTGGCTCGGCTGACCACCAGGTGAAGCAGTGTTTAACAGTTAAGTGCTTGAGATGTGGCAATCTCGGCCACAAAGCAAAATCATGCACCCTGGAAGGCGTTTGTAACCTGTGTGGACAAAACGGCCAGACCTTTTTCTCCTGTCCAAGATCATATTCCAACCAAGTCAGATCTCAGAAGCAGCAGCCTGGTTCCTCTGAGAAGCCCCCTGACGAACAGCAGCGGCAGCAGCAGCTTCGTCAGCAGCACCAGCAGCCTGCATCAACCATCCTGCCTTCTGATGACCAGCGGCAGCACCAGCAGCCCGGAACCACAGTCCAGCCCCCTGATGATCAGCAGCAGCAGCTCCATCCTTCTCCTGCTCAGCAGCAGCAGCAGAACCAGCAGCCCCCTGGTGGTCAACGCCCATCTGATTGACAGCTGCGTCGATAGGAGCAACAGGGCCCCAAGGCAGCGGACCATCGGCATACTCACAGCCAGCCACCATTTCAGCAGCTGAAGCCCGGCTCCGAGTCTGCTACTCTGCGACGGTCACACAGCCAGCCACCATCTCCAAAGCTGCAGCCCAGCTCCGAGCCTGCGCCTCAATCTTCCACCCAGCGACCAGCGTGATCCAGCAGACCAGCAGCCATGCAGCCAGCAAGCGGGTCTCAAGCCTGCAGCTCAACAGCCTCGTCCTGGCCCCAGTTCAGCTGATCCCCCGCAACAGCTTCTCCCCAAGTCCTGAACTTGTCATAAATACTGACGTTGAATGTAGTGATGATGATGATGATGAGCATAGCTATGAGAGTGCCAGTGAGTCTCCGATCTCTGATCTCTCTGACCCACTAACAGCTGGTCAGAGAGTCAGTAGTACTCCCCTTCTTTCTCCTCTCGCTGAGCTCATCCCCTGCATCAGTAAGCTGGACTGTTTTTCCACCACACCTGAGTTTCCTGCTCCCTTGAGCGAGTCTGAAGAACCCTTTCAACTTGTTAAAAAAAAAAAAAGAAAAGAAAATCACGTTTTGTGAAAGAAAAAAAAAAGTAAACGGCATGACAACAAACCCACACCTTAGACCTTTATGTTATGTGCTTTCTTAATGTTGCTACCTTGAATGTATGTGGCATAAAATCCAATGTTTTCAGACAGCAAAAGATTGATCATCTGTTGAATACCAACTTTGACATATTATGTACTCAGGAATTGCGTTTGACAACAGATGAAGATGTTAAAAATGTGTGTGATATGTGGTCTAAAGGTAAAAGTGTTATTTCAATTGGTGAAAGTAGTGCGGATGGGGTAGGAATTTTCTTTAATTCTCAAGAGGTTAATATCATTAGGAGAAGGGACATAATTACAGGTAGGCTTCTCATGATAGATTGTTTTTATAGAAATGATAAATATCGAATTATTAATGTATACACTCCACCCGAAAGTACTAAAAAAAGAGCTTTTTAAAAGACTTAGAGAACTTCTCTCAATAGGATTTAATACCATTTTATGTGGAGATTTTAATACAGTTACATCATAAAATGACAGACATAGTGCTGTACCTTTTACTTTGACATCTGAAGGTAAAGTATTAAAAGAAATATGTGAGGAGTTTAAATTAATTGATGTGTGTAGATCTTTGAATCCTTCTGGTTTTGATTTCACTAGATTTGATGCAAAAACAAAAACACATAGAGACAGTTTACGTATCATCTAACTTTAGAGTAAATAATTATTCAACTGTCCTGAACAATTTTTCTGATCATCTCCTAGTCAAAGCATCAGTGTCTTCCGAAACCTCTGTTAAAAGAGGCTTCTGGAAACTGAATACACAGTGTTTAAAATACAATGATATAGTAATAGATTTAAAATCCGAAATTAATAAAATAACTCAATTAAGCATTATAACTAAATCAAACATTAAACTGTGGGAAATATTAAAATCCAGGGTGAAAGATTTCTTCAAATTCAAAAGTAAAGAATTAAATAAACTTAAAAATATGAGATATGAGCAAAGCAAATGAAACAAAGATCAGTTGAAGAAGAAATCATGTCCAACTTAAAATCAGAAATCGATAGTATGAATAATGAACTGTTGTTTAATATTTTTAAACAAACAGAAATAAGCAACAGAGGTAATTTAATATATGCACTGAAATCAGGACAAAAGCAAATTCAAGATAAATTTATTAAATCTATAAAAAATCAGTCTGGTGATGTTTTTCTCGATGAAAAACAGAAAAGGGAGGTGATCAGAAATTTATGTGAAGAATCTTATAAAAAGATTGATATTGATTCTGGATGTGTTAGTTTATCACTCGAATCTGTTCCCAGAAGCACTGCACTTAACGATAATTTTCTGTTAGGAGAAGTTAAAAAAGAGGAGGTGATTCAGGCTATCCAACAGTTGAAAGTAGATAAAAGTCCTGGTCCCGACAGTCTTCCTACTGAGTTTTATCAGTTATATATAGATGACATGATGTTAAATGTCCTCACACTTATGCTTAATGAAGGTCTGCACTCTGGTACTTTTGGTGACTCTTTTTATGAAGGCGTGTTACACTTATTATATAAAAAAGGAGACAAGACAGATACAGGCACCTGACTATAATGAATACAGATTACAAAATATTAGCTAAAATAATAATGAATAGATTAAATGATACTCTAGATGATATTATAGAAAAAGAACAAACGTGCAATTAAAGGACGTCTGATGTGGGACAACTTGTGCACATTGAGAGAGACTCTACAAAAACGAGACTTTTTCGTTATCAGGCTGGATCAAAAGAAAGCCTTTGATTATGTCTCTAGAGACTACCTGTGGTCTGTGTTGGAAGCATACGGCTTCCCTAATGATTTTATTCATATGATCAGATGTCTGTATAGAGAGTCATGTGTCCGTATAAATGTTAATGGTGTACTTACTGATTCTTTTAACGTAGAAAGAGGTGTAAAACAGGGCTGTCCACTGAGTGCTGCTTTATATATCTTAGCAATTAGCCCTTTAATCAAAATAATAAATGCTGACTCTTTGATATCCGGTAAACTTATTAATAATAGTTGCAATGTTAAAGCAATGGCATATGCCGATGATGTTACCGTTATTATAAAGAATCAGTTAGAGATGGCTATTTTAATTAATCATTTGTGTCTTTATGAACTGGCGTCTGGTGCTAGATTAAACCATGAAAAGACTGAGGGAGTTTGGATAGGAACAGAGAGTAAAAAACCTCACTTAAAAAGAAGAAATTAAAATACTTGGTTTGACTCTCTGTAATAATGATTGTAGTGAACGAAATTGGGATGAAAAACTGAATATTGTTAAAGAAGAAATTAAGAAATGGAGAAACAAAGATAGTAATTATAAATCTAGAATTAATATAATGAAAACATACATTCTATCCAAACTCCTCTTTCTTGCTTATGTATTTCCACCAACTCCCAGCATATTAAAGCAATTAAATAAACAATGTGTGAACATGGGTCTGGGGAACCACCAGAGAAGTCACTAAACATGACCTTTTGTTTAAAAGCAGAGAGTATGGAGGCCTTGGCGCCGTTGATTTGAGTGTTAGATTGATGATTGCTTTCGTTAAAAATGTGTCAGCAGCCATCTCAAGAAAAGCACCCTGGGTCGGTCTTGTTAAAAACTGAGAAAAAAAACGGGGCAGTGCAAGACAACACCCTTATTATAAATTACTATATTCAGATTTTTTATATGAACATAGATGTGTACAAATAAACTGGGTAAGTGATACAAGTAAAATAATTTTTAATAAAATAAATGATTTTAAATAAGGTGGTGTAATTAAATATAAAAATATCTTAGAGAGAGATTATATGAAAGTAATTAAAATAATAAATGACAAAAGATACTCAGAGAGCATCAGGGACGTCCGCTGGCTCATTTCAGTTTCCAGGCTCCCTGTGCGTGCTATTGTTTCATGGAGCTGTTATGTCACAACCACAGAATGTCCAATGATTTACTGTAATGAACAAGAGACACAAAAACATCTGTTAATTGACTGTTAGATCCCAACAAGTGTAGAACATTTTACATGGACTTGGTCTATCTTGTGACATCAATTACAACTCAGTAACTTATGGACTCATAACAGAAAACATTCCACAGAAACACAAAGAACTGTATCAACTGGTCATTATTATCACTTCATACAAACTCTGGAAAACCAGATGTGCCATGTCCCTCCAACAGACTGTTATAGATGGAGACATGGTAATAAAACACATCCAGGCTGACCTCCGGAGGAGAAGGACATTAGACAAGAATCAAACTCTTCCGTGAAACATTTTGCACTTTTAATGCACTCTATTACGTGCACCTTGTTGCCTACTTGCACTTTATTATTGTAATGTGTATTTTTTTGTGAATGAAGGGTGTTGTCGTGTCTGATTTTCTGTGTTTTCGAACATGTTTTGGTTGTTGCAGTGTATTTTTTGTATGGAATTCAATAAAGTATTTTTGTAAAAAAAAAAAAAAAATTCAATATTCAATACTTAAAATATAAAAAATATTAAATATATATCATCACTGTGCAGAGCCTATAAGTGTGAAATTTAACTACAATATATACATAGATAGAATATACAAGAATAGAATAAAAGTAAACATAACCACGTCTCTCGGGGGGTCTTGTGGGGGGTACTACGAGAGTACGGGGTGCCAGGCTTGCTGCTACGAGCCATCCGGTCCCTGTGTGACCAAAGTGAGAGCTGTGTCCGCATACTTGGTGTGAAGTCGAACACGTTCTCGGTGGGTGTTGGCCTCCGCCCTTGTCACCAATCCTGTTTGTGACCTTCATGGACAGGATTTCGAGGCGTAGCCGGGGGGAGGAAGGGGTCCGGTTTGGGGACCTCGGAATTGCATCTCTGCTTTTCGCAGATGATGTGGTTTTGTTGGCTCCATCACACCGTGACCTCCAGCATGCACTGGAGCATTTTGCAGGCGAGTGTGAAGCAGTCGGGATGAGAGTCAGCACCTCCAAGTCTGAGGCCATGGTTCTCTGTCGGAAACCGGTGGATTATTGCCTCAAGCGAGGGAGTTTAAGTATCTTTGGGTCTTGTTCACGAGTGAGGGTAGAATGGAGCGCGAGATGGATCGGCGGGTCTGTGCGGCTTCTGCAGTGATGCAGGCCCTGCGCCGGTCTGTCGTGGTGAAGAGGGAGCTGAGCCGGAAAGCAAAGCTTTCGAGTTACTGGTCCATCTATGTCCCAACCCTCGCCTATAGTCATGAACTCTGGGTAGTGACCAAAATAATGAGATTGCGGATACAAGCGGTGAAAATGAGTTTCCTCTGTGGGGTGACTGGGCTCAGTCTTAGAGATAGGGTGAGGAGCTTGGACATCCGGAGGGAGCTCGGAGTAGAGCCGCTGCTCCTTCGCGTCGAAAGGGGACAGTTGAGGTGGTTTGGGCATCTGACTAGGATGCTCCCGGGCACGTTCCGCTGTTAGGAGGCCCCGCGGCAGACCCAGAACACGCTGGAGGGATTACGTATCTTGTCTGGCCTGGGAACACCTTGGGGTCCCCCAGGAGGAGCTGGAAAGCATTGCCGGGGAGAGGAATCTCTGGGGTGCTTTGCTCGGCCTGCTGCCCCCGCGACCCCCTCAATGAAAATGGATGGATGGATGGATGGATAACAAATTGCGAATCAGTTAATTAAGTCTACCGGACTCACAGACTCATGAAACATCCTCAATGTTGTCCGGCAGCTGTTGAAAGACCTCAGCCTCCTCAGAAAATAAAGGCAGCTCTGGCCCTTCTTGTAGAGAGCTTCAGTGTTCTTGGACCAGTCCAGTTTATTGTCATTATGCACTCCTAGGTACTTATAGTCCTCCATAATGTCCACACTGACCTCATGGATGGAAACAGGGGTCACTGGTGCCTTTGCCCTCCTCAGATCCACAACCAGCTCCTTTGTCTTTGTCACATTAAGCTGTAGATGGTTCTGTTCACACCATATGACAAAGTCACCCATCACAGCTCTGTCCTCAGCCTTATCATCCTCACTGCTACATCCAACAATTGCTAAGTCATCAGAAAACTTCTGAAGATGTCAGGACTCTGTGTGGTACCTGAAGCCCAGGGTGTTGAGGGTGAAGAGGAAGGGAGAAGAACTGTCCCCTGTGGGGCCCCACTGTTGCTGACAACTCTCCCTGACATACAGTGCAAGCACACATACTGTGGTCTGCCTGTCGGGTATCTTACAATCCAGGACACAAGAGGGGCATCCACCTGCATTGCTGTCAGCTTCTCAGCCAGTAGAGCTGGCCTTATGGTGTTGAAAGCACTGGAGAAATCAAAAACATGACCCACTACACTGTAAGCTATTGTACTATTGCAGGAACATTACTTTTGTTGTCATGGAAAAGCCGATACTTAAGCATGCTTACTAGGTTAATTGCCAGCACCAACCTGTCGAACAGAAAACAGGCCAACTTTGTGTCATTCTTTGTTCCCATCCTCTCCGTCAGTGCTCACCAGTGAAAATGAAAGTTAAACCTAACCCCAGATTTACTCTCATTTTGGAACAACTTTGTCTTTGCTTCTGTTTTTTCAGTACTGTGTTTAAAATTTTCATAGCTTCTAAGATGATGCCTGCTGCTTCCACCTGGTCGCTACCTTTTGAATAAAGACTTTACCTTAGCAGCGCGCTGTTATTGGCTGGGGGTTGCACAGCAATGCCCAAAGGTTGCAGCCCATTAAGCATCCCGAACACAGCAAAATAAGAAGAAAATCAGACACTACAGACAGAGGGCAGAGTCCCTGCAGATAAATACAACACCACACACTGAGAGTGGGTTGTAAGTAATGATTGAGAGGGATTACTTCTATTTGTGTCTATACCGAAGAGTATGTATTTAAAATCCAGTAAATTTCCCAAGATAGTTTGCGTCTGTTCCCGGGACAGAAAATGTGTCATTTTTGGTGAAAATATGAATTCCTAGTGAATGAGATTCATCCACCTGGGCCATTCAAATCTGTTGGGAATATTGGAGTTGTGCCTTTAGTTTAAACTTTTTAGCTTAACTGTAATATCTAGTGTATTGTTTCATAGTAATTATAAGGAAAATACTTTAACCCTTCCCCTCTAAAAGTTGATGATACATTTTAACAGCACCACCAGTAGATGGTAAATGTCTCAGTAGAGAGGAGCACTTTGCTCAGGTGCAGTCTTTCTACCTCAGCCCTCCCTGCGTCTCTGTGCAGCTCATTACACTGGAGACAATTTCAGGGGAGTTAAAAGAGATAGCAACATGTCCTGGTAGCTCAATGTTCAACATCCATTTTCCTTACTGTAGAGCTGAAGACAGAAATATGTTGGAAGCGTTCTTTTCCCTTTTGTTAAATGTGACTGATTGCTGCTGTGAATGCACCAGCAGAGCCTAATGATTTTCTCTGCTGCCAAGTGCATTACAGAACAAACACTCGACTTTCAGCGAGGAGGAAACGCTAAATTCAAGCCATTCATCTTTCCATTCCGTCACATCATGTCTCCCGTGCAGCGCATTACACACATTAGCAGACGCTAACGACATTCTCCGGTTTTTAAACGACGGGGCCTCCGACACCCGGTGATGATGAATGGTTACTGTTAGCAAGTGAGGAATGGGAAGATAGCCCAGGGAGGAGCGACAGGGAATGCAGAGGGGGGAGATGATTGGGTTTTTTAGAGTGAAGATAGATGATGTGACAAAGGGAGCCGGTGTAATCTGGGGATTTGAACCTATGAGGGATGGGCTGAACGCTGAGGGAGGCATGACAGGGAATGCAGAGAGGATGATTGGGTTTTTAGCCTCAAACTAAAGATAGATAATGTGACAAAAGAGGCAGAAAAATCTGTGGGTTTGATCCACTGAGGGATGGGGTTATCACTGAGAGAGGCGTGGCTGCGAATACAGAGAGAATGAGAGTTCTTGGTGATGTAAGAAAGAGAAAAAACAGGTAATGTGACATTATGAACTGTGGAGTTGAAATTATAAAGAATCATTGAAAGAGATACGGCCGAGAACAGAAAGATTGTTGATTTTCAAACCTTCAGAGGGGAGGCAGATATTGTGACATGTTTAATCGGGACATTTGAAGCAATGAACAATAAGCTGATGTCTCACAGATGAAAAACTGAGGATGTTTGGATTTTTAAATTCTAAACATTTGGATCTTGATGGAGGAGAGAAGGATTTGAACCAGTCAAAGCCTGAAGAGATTTAAAAAATGCTGACATTAAGACAAATGTTCAAAGGATTTTGGTTTTCAGGATGAAGACAGAAAGGTTTATTTTTTGAAACAAGGGCAAAGTACATAAGTAAGTACCGTCATAATAGCATGCACTGGGGCCCATCGTTACCACCTTACGCCACTGACATCAAGCCTCTAAACAAAACTGATTAAGAATGATTTTACTTTCACATCCTTGTAATTATAATGTTCATCTGGGGGCTGAGGGTAATTTGTCTTTTTCACAGTCTAATTTTGGCAGGTATGGAAGAGTCACGGAACTGTTTGTTGTTGTTGTTGTTGTTGTTGTTGTGTAGTGATGTCAGTTTAATTTGGTTCGGTCAGAGCTGTGGAATATTTAATCATTCATATTTTACAATGATCAGTTATTGTATCTGTATCAGCTATGAAAAGCAGGTAGTTATTGGTTGAAAGAAATCTATATCCTGCATCCCTATTTGTATTAACGCTATGGTTTCCAGTCAGTATATGGGCTGAAGTGGAAGACATTGCAGAAGGAAATGGTAGAAAAAGATTATGACTTTATGAGTCCTTTACGGTCACAACAGTAGAATTACACCATGTTAGGAAAGCTGTGGCAGTGGCACGTGATCATACTTTATGATTTGGCTGCAGCACTGTAAGCTATACAGTGATTGAAAATCCCTACCCCCAGGGATGCAGGAACTACAGCCTTTGAACAAAACTGAAACCAACTTTGTGAACTTAGAATGCAGAATTAGTACCAGAGTTTCTAAAATGTTCCAAGGGTGCTGAAGAGTTCCTTTGGTCATTAATGGTCTGGCCATTAAATCTCCAGTTCCTCATTACTGTTAGGCCTGAAGGGCGAGGACACAGTAAGGAGTGTCAGAGAGAACTCAGAGGATGATGGTAATTTTCTCAGGACCAGTGAGGGCACAGTGAAGATAGAGAGTGCAACAGAAGAAGAAAGTATAACGTGGGGATTTGAACATGCGAGGATGCAGCACATACTGAGAGGGGGGACTAAACGCAGAGAGCTTTTTAATGGTTAACGGCCGCAGAAGGTGAAGAGGGAAAATGAGGCAGAGGAGCCGTTATAATCCAGAGGTTTTAGTTGGTGAAATGGTTAGAGGGATGGATACTCAGGGAGGAATAATGGGACAGGGAGAGAATGATGGGAGGTTGTTAGCATTTGAAATGTGCAACAGAACGGCAGATTCACTCGGAGGGTTTAGACCTGAAAATGTCTCATGTTTCCCATTAACCAAAGGGATCCTGAGAAGATTTGAATCTATCAGAAGAAACAGAATGGACTGCAGAGAGGTTATAAAATGTGTGTGAGTGCACAGATGGGCTGAAAATCACACATTCCTCAAAGAAAGGACTTTTTAAAATGTACTATTAATACCGTCCTGCCATTAGTTTCCTTTTCTAAAGTTCTGTCCCAGTTGTCAGTGATAACTCCTCTGGATTTAATATCTCTCTGATAGATTAATTCAACTGTACACTCAGTAACAGCAAAGGAACATTTTTCACTGTGCTGACTGTTGAAATTCTATTAAGTGTTATCAAATGTTATCCTTCTTTGACTCTTCCTCATTATCTTCGTCTCGCTAACTTCTGTCCTTCCAGCTTCTGCCTTTACTTTCTCTCTGCTGTGCGATGACAGTTTCCTTTAATCATTCTGACATGCGGAGGATTACAATTTTGGAAAATGTATTTAATTTGATTTACTTTATAACTACATTGTATTTTCTTATGTAAAGATTCTTTTTTTTGCCATACTTCTTGTTTAATCCATTTGCCTTCCTTAAACCTTCTCTCCTGCTCTTACATTTGTCTCTTTCGTGTCATCCCCTCTCCACCTCCTGTCTTGCTCTTGTCTCTTTTTATCTGATTATCCTCTCTTCCTCTAATCTTTCCTGTCTGTTTCTTTTTCAGTCTCCTTCTCCTCTCTCTCCTTATCTTCTTTTTTTTTTTTATCCCTCTCCCTGCTTTTGGTCCAGATGGAGGTCCTTGTTGCATGTCGCCCACCTCTTTATCAACATAAGAGCTGTTAAAACAATACAGGGTGCATGTGGATCAAAAGGGTCAAATGAATTCCTCTAAAAAACACAGATGCATGATTATATTATCTTTCCATGTCCTCTAAAATGCATTGTATTTGTATTTCTAAATGTAGATAATGCACTGATCATTATTTTACCTTGCTAACATTTCAGAAATGAAGTTTTTAATCAAAACATAAAATCTGTTTCTTCCTCAGTTCCTCTCTCAGCTCCAAAGAACCTGCGGGTGTCAGAGGAATGGTATAACCGCTTTAGGATCAGCTGGGACGTTCCTCCTTCACCCACCATGGGCTACAGGGTTGTCTACCAGCCTCTCTCTGGTAAAGTACACACACAAACTGTGTCAGTCAGATGAAACTACATTTTACTGTTTTGTTTCGAGTATTACAGATTCCACAAAATAATATATCCAAACACTTTTTAACCTTTTGTAATATAGCCAAAAATCTGAAAATTGTTAGTGTCTTAATAACTTGGATATTTTTTTCCTGAACAAGTCTAAGAGTCTCCTTAGAGGACTACTTCACCCCTTAATTGATCATTTGTATATCAGTTACTTACCCTGTGATTTGTTGAATTTATAAAGAAAACTTTGTTTTCCTTGCATTCCTCCTCACTGAAAGGAGAATCCAAAACGAACAAAAAATGATTGATATCTTAAATTCATTGGGGTCCCCGTTCAACAACCGCAAAACTATACCAAAACACCCGTTAACAAACACCCACATAGCTTGTGCCATAAAATCCAAGTCTCATTTATCAAGTCTTTTGCTCAGGACCTCCCAAACAGCGAACACTTTCCAACGGGGAGCTGAACAAAAAGTGAAACTTATCTCTGCTCCCTTTGAAACCAGATTCCATTGACAGAAACAGTAATTTTACCTCACTGAACACAGGAGCTGCTGCTGGCCTTCGTTGTTTAGTTTGTTTGTGTTACTGTGTTAATTTGGTGTTTTGAAGAGTTAGCTCGGATTCACCAAAGTCCCATATTCACACAAACTACCAGCAGCTATCAATCAGCCAGGTAAAAATGACTGTTTTTGTCAGGGATGTTTGCCTTTAAAGGAGCAAAGATAAGTTTTACTTTGAGTTCAGTTCCCCGTTGGAAAGTGCAGCCTGTTTAGGAAGCAGGGAGCATATGACTGGATAAATAAGAAGTGGATTATACAGCACGAACTGTGTGAGAATTTGTAAGTGCATGTTTTGAAAATATTTTGCTGCTGTTAAATGCTATTCCCTTTTTTTTAGGTAGTTAAGAATTTTCTCCGTTTTTGGATCTAATGAGCAGTAAAACTGTTTTTTAGGACAATCTATATGAGGTGTTTCATGGCAGAGATGCATTCACAATGATATGAGATGAAGTTCACTTCAAACGTGAATGTGAACAGTCTTGACAAAAAGATTGGATATGGGGAAATAATCAGAATTGTGCATTAGGCCCTGTAATGTGAATGTAGCCACACAAATAAAAGACACAATTTTCCTGCATATTGTTTTCGTATTCTTGTGCTTTTCAACTTTTTGGTACTATCTTGTTTTTAGTTATCTTCCACTCTCTCCTTACTCACTGAAATTGAAGCTAATGATCATCTCTGAAGTCACCCTTCTGTGCTCCTTCCACTCACTGACCATTTGCCCCTCCTTGATGCATCTCCTCAATTATCCCGCGCCCCCCCCTCTGCAGCCCCTGGACCAGCTTTGGAGACCTTTGTAGGAGAGGACGTGAACACAATGCTGATTGTCAACCTGCTGAGCGGGACTGAATACAGTGTCAAGGTCATCGCCTCCTACACCACCGGATCCAGCGAGGCTCTTTCAGGGAGGGCCAAGACCTGTAAGTTAAAAGTATAATAGAACTAATAAACATACCTGTACCTTATTGCTCTTCTCCTCAGCTTCCGCGCTTTCTCCAAATAATTCACCAACCTTTAGGATTTATTTTTAAACAGTGATTTAAGTAATTGTGAATCAGACAAATTTAAGTTTTCTCTTCCAAAACAGCCTCCCTGCACATTTCAGTGTGGCAGAATTCAAACTCTAATGTGGACATAAAGAGACCTCTTTGTGTTTGACAGATTTCGCAGAGCACAGAGTAACATTCAATAAAGTAATTATATATTTATGTTTATAATAAATACCTTGCTATGGTTTATATGTCACCTGATAGAACTACATCCCCGCATTTGTTTCCCCATAGTTTATATTGCAATTTAATGCCATTTAGATAAACAGCTAATATCATCAGTTATCATACCAACAGTCACATCAAATCTCAATCTCTTCTTTTTTGTTTTCTGTTGCCCAGCTGTTGATAGCTGGTTTTAGCCTTTTATTTTTACACAGAATATTTTTCGCTGGACATCCATGACAGCACCAGCTGCTGTTGGAGAGAAAAATCTTTTTCTCCCCACCAATTAGAGGAGCCAGTCAAACACTTCAGACGTTAATTCCATCATAGCCATCTGATGCTCTTTGCAGCAGTCACAACTAATTACAGGATACAGTCTTGAAATTTTATTGTGACCATTTTCGATGTAACCAGAACCACTGATTAAAAGATTTAGATGGAGGAGTTTTCAGCCACTGCCTTGTTAGCGCTACAGTCCTTCTTTATTTCTCTTTGTTCTTTTAAGAATGGATAGTGGTTTACCATGAAGATGGTGTTAATTGGTTTGGGCTTTTATTGACGTACACTGTATGTCTATCATCCTCTTTTCTTCAGCAATTGTTCCCCAAGAAATTTTTAGTAATTTGTGTTTATTATTACTAGGGCTTCAGTGGTTTGTGTATTTGTACCAAGCAGTCATGGTTAGGTGCACGCAGTCACAAGCAGAATGTATTGTATGTAGATTAATGCATACGCAGAACCAAAGTTTACAAGCGCCAGTTTTGCCCAGTAACTTTCAGCTGAGCTTTGTTATGAACCAATGCTGTTTTTAGCACAATAAGCTGATCATGGTGGGCACAAATGAAACTGCAGAGCAGAAAGACCCAGCTGTGGGTTCCTGATTAGCTACAATAGCAATGGAGAGGGAGTTGGGTATAAGAGAAGGACGGTGTGTCAGCCTTGCTTCACTGTTGCAGGGTCTGTGAATGGGAACACATCCAACATGCACACATTGGACGCATCACCCAGATGTGCTGATCACCAGGACGAGGAAAAAACAAACTGCAGCGAGACTCCTTATCACTGCTGCTTCCAAGCAGCCTCAAGACGCCACAGCAGAATAGGATAAAACAATTACTGAAGCAGCTGGCATTTACATCGACATATAGCCAAGGTGGAACTAATTAAAACACACAAGCAGTCAGGCTGGTGAATACAGTTTGCTGACAGAGACGCTAAATGCAGGTCAGGGTCAATGTGGATTGAAAACTACATCCCCACGGCGACATTAGTAACCCTACCCAAGCACAAAGCACAACAAGATACGACTGTGTAGTTGTGTCCATAACATAACAAAATTCTCTTGGTACACGACATTAAAAAGAAAAATATCCAGCAGGGTTGGAAATGTACTTTTCAGTCCACCTGCCAGTGTTGCTGGTGGTTCTCAATATCTACCAGACACTCAATAGATTACCATTGGTTTGTTTTTTTGGACAGTTAGTGAAGCAAATCTAGCACCCTCTTGCATATTTCACCAGCATCTGGCTAGTGCTAATTTCCAACGCTAGTGTCCAGCAACATTTATTTTCTGTCAAAAATACAAATCATTTCTGTCAAGCTTCATTCATCAGAAGTGTTGAATGCCCTGTCATAAATCAGGCTTTTAGTCTGTCTTTGGCATCTGCACTAGTGTCTGCTCAAAATAAATGAAAAGGGAGTGCCCACTAGCTCACCTGGTAGAGCGGGTGCCCCATGTGCAAAGGCCCTGTTCTTGTCACAGAGGCCGCAGACTCAATTCCAATCCACAGCCCTTTGCTGCATGTCGTCCTCACTCTCTCCCCCCCCTCATGTTAACAACTGTCCTGGCAATTAAAGGCAAAAAAGCCCTAAAAACTATATTAACATAAAAGAAAGAAATGAAAATAAACTTTTTTTTTCACTGTGTCGAATTAGCACCAAACCATGACTTCTGTGTTCCATTACCCTTAGCTACACATGTTTGTAATAGTCTTTGTAACTGCAGTACATTGACATTTTTCACGACAGTTTTTCATCTAATTAGCAGTAAAATCTGGCTCAGTGGGCAATCGTGGCCTATGAACCAATTTTAAATGGCCTATGGCTTGTCTCTCAAAATATTCTAAATATGGCTCATCACACAATATTGGTTAATAAAGTAAAATTACTCCACATTTTTTCTGCTCACTTCAGAATGACAGAACTATTCTTACAGTCTGTAGACATGCACCAAGTAGAAACTACATAGGCAGAACTAATGTGTTTTCATGAACAGGCGGTAAACCAAAGCAACCCAAAAGTTACCTATCAGCAGACATTTTCTGCTAGGTAGCAAACAAGGCCACATCAGAGAAGTGCAAAGGTCGATGGCGAGGGATGCTGCTTTTGGGAGTCATGGAAAGTTTAATATGTATTCACTGAAAAATGAAAGTTGACCTTGTCTCGTTTTTTTGCTTTGTTTGTTTTTTTCAGTAACCCATATCATGTTAGATGCAGCTTGTCCTAGGTATTTTCAGATACATTTATCTGATCCCCGTTCAAGAAACACTTCTGCTTTAACCAAAATAGATCAACTAGCCACACACGACTTTAACATCCCTCCTCCGGCAGAATTTTGTTTTAAGGAAAAACAAGGGCAAAGTTTTAAAATTCAAAACATGTTTGTCCACATCATGATGAACTATCATCAGACTGATAATGCTGCTCTCAGACAATCTTCTTATTGGTAACTTAATTGTTTCCTTGGCATTTTCTAAACCTGATCATTTATGTACCTTCTTATCGTTCTTCTCTGTACAACGATCTCCACTAATCCAATCAGGGAAGCAGCTGGACACCTGCAAACATCAATACCTTGATATCTATCTGACACTTTAAAGGAAACTTCACCTAATCACATCCCAGCCCTGGAACGGACTGTAGATGTAATAGATTTGAGTAATCTCACCGGCGATGTGGATCCTTCCCGCGGCTTTTTGAGTGTCTGGCTCGGTTCGATCAATCAGTGCTTCTCAAGTACAGCCATTTGAGTAGGAGCCTGGATTTTCCTCTCCTGCATGATAATTAACCACTTCACTGCAGGCTGGCCTATTGGTGAAATAGCTGTTTTTGTAACTGAAAGGTCTGATTCACGGTTGATCTCTATGACAGCCAAAGTGAATGATAAAAACCACGTGACCTTTTGAAGTGTCCTTGAGCAGCACAGTGACCCTCCACCCTTTCATCTACTCTCATTTCTCTCCGGGTAAGAGCTCTCAATGCAAGTGTCAGCTTAATCCCCGAACATGTAGCTCTAAATGGGTCGCAGGCACGTCACTTTGCATCGGAGCCACACTTTCCTTCGCTTGCATGACAATTAAGCACTTCTTGGTTGATTTGAAGGACAAGTTTGGGGGGGTTAGGCAAAGAAAACCTGAAGAAGATGGGTAAAGGAAGAAGAAAGATGGAGAGATGGGTGCAGTTGAAAAGAGAGTATAATGATATGAGGCCAGTGAGATCCCAGGAGGTGAATGGAGCGTCTGTCATTTTGCTCAGCAGCATGTTAATGAAGCAAGTGGACCAGTAGAGATGAGTGGACTGATGCTTCAATGTCACACAGCAACACAAGTATCTCAGTAGTTGAGGACAAAAGGAGACTGGAGCTTCAGATTTTTCTGTAATACCTTTTCACTGAGCTTTGGGTTTAAATTCAGTTTTACAGTTAGTGATGGATGAACATTGTCATTTTAGCAAAACCAATGCCTGTTGTAGTTGAAAAGATACTGTACAAGTGCTTCATGTGAAAGAAGTCAGAAAGACCTGAACAATAAGCAGAAATACAGTAGCTTCTGCTATTGTATCTACCTTTAATATTTAAATTATACTTTAACTTTAATCTGATGAGCTGTGGTGCCTTTTGGTATGGTACCTCTGGAACCAAAAGTAACCCTTCAGACATGGTACCTAGACCCTAGTGTTTCCACCACAAACAGTACCCTTAAATGTGGGCAGGGTTGTTGTCACTCACTGCTCCATCCAGCACTTCCTGTATTTCCTCAGTACCAGTGACACAGATGGAGGTCTGCACCTCGTTATCGTCCACAGAACGAGGCTGCACGCTGACATTTTCAGAACAAAGTAGAACAGAAATATCATTGATGTATTATAGAAAAGTCATTTATCTTTTCATAAATGACAAAAGGCACATCTGCCTAATTTTCGCTGTGGTATTGTGATACTACTCAGAACCATGATATTTTCATTGGTATTGCACAGTGGGTCCCAATTTTGGTACCGTGACAACACTAATCTGGAGGGGGTTCATCTGCAAAAACTAATGAAAAACTAAACAACAATATTCGGTATTCGGTACTCGGTATTCGGCCAAGCGTTTAATAATATTCGGCTTCGGCTTCGGCCACAAATTTTCATTTCGGTGCATCCCTACTTTGGTTTCAGGGTAAAATATGAAGATGGAAATAAACATGTTGACAAGACAAAAGCAGTGTGCCGACACTGCAGAACAGCGGTCGGGTATGTACTTGGAAACACGTCTAACATGCTAACGCATCTAAAGCGACACCACCCGAGTTTGAACGTTAACCGGCACGACTAGAAAAAGCAATCTGGTGCAAACTACGATATCGTCGTTGTTTAAAAAGAAAGAGCGTTTCCCTGACCATCGCGCTAAAGAAATAACCAACGCCATTGGAGTTGAGTAAAATTGTTTAAGCTGCACTTTAGATATAAGCATGTTTTGTTTACTGCACTTTAACAAAGTGGGAAAGCTAAGTAAGTTCCTAGTAAAACTGAATCTGAGCAGGCTTTAAAGCTGACCAGCTGCACTATACTTTTTATTTTAATTGAGTAAAACTGTTTAAGCAGAAATTTATATTTATATTTTTCATTCAAAAAAATGTGTTAAAAAAACAGCAGGATTTTATTTTTCACTTTTATATTTCTATTTTCATTCAAACAATGTGAAAAAGCAGGATTTTATATATATTTTTTTCATTCAAAAATTGTGTAAAAAGAGTTAAGTGCTGTGGTGGTATGTTTCAATAAGATTACCAATAAGTAAAAGATATTTAATAGTTGTCTATTTTTTTTATTACTGTACCGAAAAAAAATGAACCGTGACTTGTGTACCGAGGTACGTACCGAACCGTGATTTTTGTGTACCGTTACACCCCTATTATCCAGTGTTGACACAGATCAAGACACAGGTTAAAGTGCAGCCACACAATTTGGTAAAAAAAGAGATATTTTAAAGGCTACAGTAGAATGTAGGGTTGCACAATATTGGAAAAAACTGACATTGACAATTTTATTTTTATTTTTATTTTTTAAATATATATTGCAATATTAAAAAATCCAAGAATTTTCACCAGATGACTTAAACTAAGAAAATTAAAAAATAGTGGCGGGGCTTTTACTCACCACAACTGCAAAGGGCTAACAGCTTCATTTGAAACAGACTACACTATAAAAGGGCCGTTATTTATTAATCCCTCTGTATCTTTATATTTTTACTTTTTATCCGCTCCCATTGCCTTGATAATAGACTCACACACAATGACATCACACACGTCGTTAAAGACGACGGGGGATAATTGGTGAGTACCATCGAGTAGTGTGTCATGTCTGTCACGGCACGATTTTATGATTCCACAATCATGTAATGTGACATAGTGACTTTCAGAACGGGCAGAAAAGTCGTGTAGTGTGAACCAGGCATAAATCCACTTTTACCGTTTCTCCCTCTTGCATGACGTTCATTTTCAGTGTGTGACTGCAGCGTGTGCATGAGAAGGAGAGCGGCTGCTGTTGTCAGAGAGGGAGAGAGGGAAGCGGAGCGGAGCTTCAGAGCTGCTTTTCTGAAGCAAAAAAAAGTTTACATGTTCTAAAAAAAGAGAAAACATCGCATGTCCTGCGATGTGACTATTGCACATGCGCACATCATGATGCCGATGTTCAAACGATAGCGTGCGTATGCGTAATGACGTGAGGTATTACGTGGTATCGGATTGGTCATAGGCTGTACTCGCCGATGCCCAATGTTGCATTTTAGGCAGTATTGGAGGCATTTCCGATACTGGTATTGGTATCGGTACAACTCTAGTACCATCCACAACTTTTCACAGTGGAAATGGAAAAAAAATATGCAGCGAACTGAACTGCACCATACCATACCATACCGCACAGTGGAAACAGGGCTTAAGGGTGCAAAGCCCTAGTGATCAAACTTCACTTTTTAGAGTGGCCTGTTATTGTGACCACCCAAGGTACACTAATAAAGCTGTTTAATCAGCATCTTGATATGCCACATGTGTCAGATGGATGGAATATGTGGAAAAGGAGAAGTGCTTACTAACACGGATTTTAACAAATTTGCACCCGATATTTGAGAGATAAGCCTTTTGTGTGCATAGAAAACATTTTAGATCTTTCATTTCATCTCATGAAAATGGGACCAGAAACAAAAGTGTTATTTATTTTTGTTCAGTGTATAGAAAATCTACTCTGTACTTGTTTGGTCATTGTGAGTAAAGTTATTACTGATATTTCTCAGTTTTCTTCTGTGTGAACTTTAAGCATCAATAGTTAGGGTATACTCACATTATGGACCACAGTGTATTCAGTCACAGCAGTGGTAGTTTGTCTCCCACTCTCTGCACTATGCTCTTCAGATGCTGAATTGAGAACCCCTCTGTGTCCTCTAATTGAATCACACGCTGAGATTTTTACATGAACTCCATGCAGAGATGCATTATGCATTTCTACAGAGTCCAAAATAATGCATATTGGATATTTGGCTCAACTGGAAAGTGTTCTGTTTTGTCAGAGGGAATGTAAAATATATTGTGATGTACAAGGCTATTAACCAACTCACAGAACCATGCATGCTTATGTCTTTCGGAACAGTTGCTGCTTTCAAAAGTTGGGCGATAAAAGTGCATACATTCCATTTGCATAAATAGAGAGTGTGTGGGTTTGTTTGGGTGCGTGTGTGTGTGTGTGTGTGTGTTTGTGTGTGTGCATAGGCTGCACTTCGAAAGCAAAGACAGTGAAGTTATATTACCATCTCTGTAAGTAACACTGTGAAAAGCATGTCGGTGTCCTTGAAGCCAACAGGCCATACTTGTCATAATTTGTCATCTGGAAACACAATGGCATGTGGTTTCCCAGATGTGAGCTCAGTACAGTTATATAGCGTGCAGAGAAGAATCCTTATGGGCATTATTTACTGTTCAGAAGAGTTTGTTTTTACATCTCAACACTATTTCAGTGTCATAATATCAAAATATGGTCTCTGCAATCCATTTACAACTACATGTGCGGGCCTTCAGCTGACACTTGCATTGAGGAAGTCAGGGTCGAAATATTATAGGATATGGTAGTAGTAACCACCACAGGTGACTGTTATAGAAAGAGAGGAGGGATGGGAGAAATCTTCTTTCACAGTAGGCTATATGTAATTTAATATCACAGTAACGGTATATATCATGATACAGTAAATGTTCTGTAAATTCAATCAAATAATAGTTTAAAATAAAAGAACTGTACTTCATCACAATATTAAAATGTCTCTTTTATCTTTCATCCAAACAAGAAAAAAATAAAATTAAAATTCTTTCAAAATGGAAGCTTAAAGGTTCCTTAGAACATCCCAGCCTCCACCTGGAGAGGCTGGGGTGAAGGAGGCAAAGCTTTGCCAGCAGCAGCAGCAGCAGCAGCAGTGGTGTGTAGCAGGGATCAGTGAGTAGGAAGCCATGTTTAAATGGGCCGCCTTGTTGTGAGAATGGGCTGTGATTGGTTTGTCCTTCAAACAGCTGTTTTTATTCAAGTTTCTAGCCATAAATTACATTTTACAAGATTACATTTGAACGCATCATGCTAACATAATAATTTACCTTTGCCCACTACTTATTTTTTTTTCTGAAAAGAGCTTAACCCTATGGGCCCTAGGTATTTTTGGGGTATTTTTGCTGCCTTTACTTTTAAGCTCATATCACAGTCAGGACAATGTGGGCTATCCAGATTTGCCATCATTCCATGTCCTTCTATGTGCCTGTATTTTATATTAATTTTTATATCAATGAAAAAAACAAATCTGTGTTACTAAATTCTTACATTTTTACATGTATCTCACCATAGCAAGTTGGAAGTTGACATATTCTGTCATATGCATGCAGAGGGGAGACTCTCCGGAATCTGGCAATATAAGAACCATGATGGTGGGACATTCTGTCACTTCACAGTTGTCCAAAACATGTGGTTTGTGCCAGGCAGACATAATTGCCAGTATTTTTTCATTATTGCAAGAAATTCCATTGACTCATTCACAAGTCAAAATGTGTTTTATCTGAAAGAAACATGCAATATTTACATCTAAGATAACAGAAAAATAGTCAACCAAGTGCAATGATGTCCTCCAAGATAATATTTGCCACGTTGTTTGCAGTAAACAAAATTTGTTGTTGTTTTTCAGTTTCAGTTATATACTGGGGGGGGCATTTTGGGCATTAGGGGGGACACGTGTCCCCCTCAATGTATATGGTGACTATGGCCCTGTCATGCATGCATAATTAGGCTACAGTTGTCTGGGTGTGCAAAGGTGAATTGGCTGGTTTTGTCATACAAAGTGATGGAGTGTCAACTGGACAATATGGAGATATTTGCATCTTGAAAGCCGGACTACAAATGTGGATAGACAGGGAGAAACACACGCAAGCCTAAGACATGGTAAGATACAATATTCCTCACTATATGAAGTGACTGATAACAAGATCTGTATAATGGATTGTAAAGAAATTTGTCAGGTTTTTATTTTGTAGACAATTAATCTGTATTTATAGCGTGATGGGATGACAGCACAATGATGTGTGTGGTATCATTGGAAAGCTCTGGTCCTGCACTTTCATGTGATATGCGTGGCATTTCTGTGCGATGCTGCATTCGCGAGTAATCCATCCAACAGTAATGTGTGTGCAAAGCTGTATGAAAGCTCTGTTATACATATTTTTAGTGTAACTTTATGATTGTTTTTCACTGTGAAAACATTGGACTACCACAAGTGCTTGGTCTTGTCAGAAAGCTACAATTCCGCTGTTTCACGTGATATGCGTGGCTTCTCACTATAACGCACGGTCGCGGAGAAAATCAATAGAGAAGAACAGGTGTGAATTTGGACGCACTATGCGTCGTTTGGGCCCATAGGGTTAAACACATAATAATGTAACTCAATGCAGCATCTTAGTATCGGGCACCCGCTGCTTAAAGCTAACGCTAAGTAGCTCCTGTCGTGCTTATACACAGATTTGTTGTTCACAATGTAGCATTATCAGAAAAACAATTGGGTGCGTCCCCTGACACATCAGAAATGAGTTTACTGCGTCCTTTTGTCCTAAAGGCATCCCAGTGAAGATCTTTGTTCATCCCAAACATGTTTAGTATTGTCCCTGGGATGATGGGATGACATTAGTCTTGAGCCCTGCTTTTCAGACTCTGCAAATGTGATGTGACACAACAGAAAAACATCAGCTACTGCCATACGTGAATGTCATTTTATATGCCGACCGATGGCAGTCAACAAGGAGAATATCGGCAAACACTGATGTTTGGCTGCAAAATTGGTATCACGCAATCACGCAAAAATCCTGAGATCAGGCAAGAATTCAGCCCTGATTTGCTACACAACCTGCCCCAAATAGCTCCCATGGTAGAAACGGCCAAATCTCTACCAGTGGACATATTTCTACTGTCATATGGTATATACCAGGGTTTTTCAAACTTTCTGTGCCCAAGGCACACCAAAGGGCAAGCCAAAATCTCAAGACACGCCTTTATTTATATCTGTGCACAATAGCTTCCATAATGTGTTATCACTCTTATCGCGACACAAGACAATAAAAATAAGAAATAATGAGGCAGGTAGCTTTCATGATACTGTCTACTGACATATCTTTTTTTTTTTCTATGGTAGTGCTGGTGCTTTGTTGCAAGTTGCTCTGGACAATAAAGCAATCCATTGTCCTTTCTCCTTTTAAATGTTGTCATCCATCACACTGGCTGCCAATCAGGGATTTGGATGTGTCACAAACTAATAATTCCCATTTGCAACAGTGACAAATAGGTTCCCTGTGAAGGTTTATTTAAATTGAATTATGTTTTTAGTTAGAGTTTGCCTCTTTAATGAGAAAACTAGTCCATACCCATTGGTAGTTTTGTCACCTTCTACCTATGCCAATCCTCAATGCCTATGTGCAGTTTCACATAGATTGACCACGTCAGTAAGTAGAAAACATGGGACTGACAGAATGACTGACTGACAGTTTCTGTGATTATGTACAGCATACCATACCATGACTTAGTCATACCAAATAGAAAAAAAAAAACATTCGTCCACAGGGGGAGCCACAGCGATCGGTCACATTTTAGCCATTTTTAAGCATTTTTCTGTTGTTATAGCGCCACCCAGTTGCCAATTAGAGTTAAATTTCTCCAGTCACCTTGAGGCGTCCTGTTCTACATATCTACCAAGTTAAGTAAAAATCGATATGGCGGTTAGGCCTAGATAAGAAATTAGCTCTCTAGTGCCCCCATTTTGTTTGATGGGGTCAATAATGGAGGGGTCCCCTCAGATTATGTGTGGTCATATGCCTACAAAGTTGCGTGGTGATCGGTGAAACCCTTGAGATGTTATACACCTTGATGTGATGAGCCATGCCCTCCGCAATATTCATTGCCTTATAGAAGCTCAGTTTTAGTAAGTTTGCCAACTTTTGCCAAGAGGGAACTTTAGATATTGGTCCCTAGATTATGTTCACTGAGTTTCATGCAGATCGGTCAAACTTCCTAGGAAGAGATCGATTTTAAGTGTTTTTCAAAAAATTCAAAATGGCGGAAAATCTGTATAACCAGAAGTTATAGGTTCTTGAGGCAAATTTGTTCCTCATGAGGAGAGGCACCTCTGTGCAAAGTTTCATGTCTCTACGACATAAGGGGCATGAGATATGTCCTTTCAAAGTTTGCAATTTCAGTCGGTTGCTATAGCGCCCCCTTTGGCAAATTGATGTAATATTGCTTCATTCACATCCTCCCATGACCCTCTACCACTGTGCCAAATTTCACATGGATTGACCAAGTCAGTGAGGAGAAAAACGTGGAACAGACACACACACACACCCACAGACAGAGTTTTCGTCATTATATAGTAAGATGGGTGTGCACAACATACTGATACAGTCAATTAAAAAATAATTCATAACTTTTTTTATAGGCCCACTTGAATATTGCAATAATAATGAGTGGTTATCAAAAAATCCCACAGCACACCTGGACTGGCATCACGGCACACCATTTGAGAACCACTGGTATATACCATCATATCGCCCAATCCTGACTGAGAGATGGTGAGAGATGCTCCTCAAGCATACCACTGTAGAAACCTTACTGTCCCCTTTGTGGAGCACTGGTTTTTAAAAATGCCACTAATGCACATGTATCCCCTGCTAAGACTGAAACATGCTTATTTTAAAGCAAAGGGAGAATTCACAAACTAAACTCCAGATTTTCTTTTGTATTTCTTATTTTTGTTAATGTTGTCAACAATGCTTTACATACAGATACTGAAAATGTATGCTCCTCAAGGAAAAATACTCCATGAATAATTTCTCTCTGTCCTTCCTGCAGTGTATCTTGGGGTGACTAACCTGAATACATACCAGATGAGGATGAACAGTTTTTGCGCCCAGTGGCAGCCTCACCGACACGCCAGTACCTACAGAGTGGTCATCGAGTCTCTGCTCAGTGAGTACTCACACAGCGGCGTGGTCTGTCACTACTTATGGTGTTCTTTTCATTGTTCTGTCTACACCCTATACCCTACATACCACACCCATATGCTATAGGTGTTAAAGTACGCAATTCATCCAATTGTTGTGTAGTTGGAGGGCAGCCTGGGATGACAAAACATGCACAAAATGATACTCACTATTTTAATTTCAAAACTAGTGAGTGAATCTCCTGTGGTGATAGAAAATCCTGAGAATAAATCAAGAGAAAAGTTGGACCACCTGAAGTGTTATTGGTTGATGGAACACAGTTAATACTGTAGTTGTTCATGTGCCTGTGAAACTATTAAAAAGTGCTACTTTTCTGTTGAGCTATCACCAAAAAATACAACTAACAACCTACAGGCACATTTACATGTTACATTTTGTGTGTGTAGTATACAGTCTGTGCCAATAGAAACATCTTTAAACAAAACAACTTTGAAGTTGGTTGAAGGTGTGGTTTTACCAACTTTGATGCCTGAAGCATTTCCACACAATTATCTTTTTGAGCTGCACCGTTTCACGTCACAGTCCATCATCTACATACACAACCTAATCCGTCCTTACATTTGCAACATTACCAATCGTAGTCATGCTCTCACATCCCAGCAGATATTGTGTGTTGCGCTGCGTTTCTTTGCAAATGGATGTTTTTTGTACAATGTGGGAGATGCTGAGCACTTGAGTAAGGCAACTGTATGCAGGGCGGTCAGAAAAGTGTGCTCGTTTTACAGGCATCTGCCTTCTTTCTGTTGGCTGAGTAGAAGTCTGTGTTAGTTTAAATAGGCTTAATTATTTAACAGAACATGATATAGATGAGAAGACATTTATGTGTGTGAAAACAGCATTATGTTGGGGATAAAACAACTGCACAGTCAAACAGCCACTTAATATTTACTTTACAATGTAAAACATGATCTAAATGAGGTACCCCCATGAGACTATGCCGAGGTCTTACCTGTTTGAACAATGTTTTTATATTTCATCCTAAACTGCTGCCAAGTGCGCTTCTCCCCCGCGGGATTGCACTTAAATGAAATAAATTAATAGGCTACCATTCAAGCAGTTTTCCCCTGTAATATTAAAATAAATTAATAGGCTACCATTCAAGCAGTTTTCCCCTGTAATATTAAAATAAATTAATAGGCTACCATTCAAGCAGTTTTCCCCTGTAATATTATTGTGATTGCAAAGGACTACATTTAAACTTACGCATTGACCCGAGCAGCAATGTTCTCCCACGCCATCTCCCTCTCTTTTACAGCTGCAGCAGTGTTGCACTTCTTTTTGAGAATGTGTTCAGATTTCTAATTCTAGTGGGGTGAAAAACGCAGCCCTCCTCGTCCCCCGTTGCCATGGTGACTCGTCAAATCGGAGCTCCATTGATGTTGGCTTTTTATACTTGTGGTGCACGTGCTTAACTCCAGGTGAAACTACTCTGAGTTGATTAAACTGATTCAAATCAGCTGTTCTGGAACCGGAAACTCAGAGTTTCCTATCTCAGAGTAGATCAACTCAGAGTTCAGGATTAGACTCAGAGTTTGTTGAACCTGCTTTGTGAAACGGACCCCTGTTCAGTATGACGCTTTAGGGGTGGCTGTAACTCATTCATTTCCCTTGGGGATTAGTAAAGTATATCTTCTTCTCCTTCTTCTATCAGTTTGGTACGCATTACAACCAGAGTTATACATTGAACTACCCCATTATATTTGGAAAATAAAACAGCTTAAACTAGGGTTGGGAATCACTAGGTACCTCACGATTCGATTCAGTTCCGATTCCAAGGGCGACAATTTTGATTCTAAAACGATTCTAAAACGAGCCAATAAGAAAATTTACACTAGATATTGAAAAACATTATTGTAATAAAACTGGGAATACATATCCAGTGCATACAAACTGTATTACTTATTGTGGTTGAGATGACTACACTCCACCAGTTTCCTCCGGTCCATCCTCCTCATCCACAAATCTCAAAGGGACTCTCCTGTCCCTCGTCGACGTCCTTGTCATTTCTCCTCCAGTATTTATAACTGACTATAACTATCTATGAACTATAAAAAGACGAACGATGGAAAAACTACGAACTATGTTGAAAACACGATGAAAACACGGCAAAAAACACTCAAAAGCTCTCAAAAAAACACAAATACTATTATTTACAACACTAAATATTATTTGCAAAGAAAACTCCACCCAAACTCCACTAAAACTCACCAAAACTCAGCTAAAACACCGCTAAATCACTCCAACTTGCACTCTCCTCATAAGCTGTCACTCTCCTCCTGCTGTGCTCACTTCCCTCCCCTCCTCCACAGGTAATGACGTCACTACTGTAATGCTCTAATGTATATATATCACTGGAAAGCTCCGCTTCTCAACTTTCAGAATCCGTTGGAATTACGTGAATGGTCGAGAAGTTAAGGTAATTTGAAAAATAAATATAAAAATAAAATAAAATCGATTATGAGTTTTCCACGCTTATGCTTGCATCGTTCAAGACAGAATCTCGATGCATCTAAAAATCGATTTTTTTCCCCCCACCCCTAGCTTAAACTATGTTAATTATAATGCTCTCAGTGCCATGACAGAAGAGGCGACATTCAAATCAAATCAAATCAAATCAAATCAACTTTATTTATATGGCACTTTTCACACAACAGTAACACAAAATGCCTCACAGAGGTTAAAAACAACAAAGATCCAAAACAGAAAACAAAAAGAAAAGAGAAAACCCAACCCTCCCACCCCACATAGAGATACGTAAATATACATATACGCACACACACACACACACACACACACACACACACACACACACACACACAAGCTATCACTAAAGAGACATGGCCTAGCACCGGCAAGGAAAAAGCCACCTCTGGGGCCCGTCCACACCGAGAGGGCCCATGGTCCACGGCCACAGGGAGCGCCGCCATAGAGACACCCCGACCCGGGCAGACATGAGGCCCCACACCGAGGTGCAGTGCCCTACAGCCACCCAGGTCAGAGCAGTCTCCCGACGGCACCCCCATCGGGAGACCAGGAACAACTCTCAGTGTGGTAGGCCCCCGTGAGGAAACACTGGAGCTAAAAGCTGAGGGACTAAAACAGTAAGATAGGATAAAAGGTATAAAAAGAACCAAATAAACAAAAAGCTATTTAGCTCATAAAATTGAGTTAGTAGCTAGGTAAGAATGATCTAAAACAGAGACATAAAATGCATCCAAACTAAAACCTATAGGCTAACTAAAATAACAAAAGATAAAGGTTAAATGAGATAAGAATGTAAAAAGAGGAAGGGTAAGAATATAAAAAATAAATAAAAAATAGATAATAGATGGATAAATCGGTTATAAGAGGAATTAAAAATAGATAAATAAAGAGATCAGTTAAAAGCCTGATTAAAAAGATGAGTCTTGAGCCTCTTTTTAAAAACATCAACAGTCTCTGCAGCTCTGATGTTCTCCGGCAGGCTGTTCCACAATCGGGGGCCATAATAATTAAATGCCGCCTCCCCGTGTGTTTTAGTCCTAACTTATGGTATGGTTAAAAGGCCGGTGCCGGAGGACCTCAGGGTCCGCAAGGGTTGATATGGTAAAAGCAGGTCAGATAAATAAGAAGGCCCAAGACCGTTAAGACATTTAAAAACTAATAAAAGAACCTGTCTGCCCCTCCAACCCCCAAACAAAAGTGAGACACACTTGGACACAAGCTACGCTAAGCTAGCTTGCTGCGGGGAGAACACGCAAACTCTGCACAGAAGTGCTCCCCCAGGTACCCTCGTCGTAAGGCGACAATGCTAACCACTGTACTACCGTGCCGTCCCAAATGATGATGTTATTTAAAAAAAAAAAAAACAGGGAAATTTCTCTCGCTTTTCAGAAACAGAAAAGTTTATTTTGTGTCCTTTTTGTGTGTGTTTGTTTATAACTACATTACTACATTTAATATTTTAAAAGAGACATTTTTAAATTTTTCATACTGGTAAAAAGACACCCGAGAAGATGGGTCACTTGCTGCTTTTATGGTGTAATTTTTAATGAATTAAAAATGTTAAAATATGGGGAAATTACATCCCTACTGTGAATGTCTTTTTTTGGTGTTGGTTATTGTTGTTTAAAAGATCTAGCAGCATAACAATATTTCTCTGAGATGATAAAGTTCACCTTGACCTTTATTTAGGGGGAAGATAAATACAAATGCAGATCACGTGCACACAAATATTCACAGTCCTGGCTCTCCAGATTATCTGTTTGATTTTAAACTGAGGCTGCCAAGGTTATTAAACATGACAGTGTATCTCTACCTCTGCATTAACCAGGAAGTCGGATACATAATGTTGTAAATACAGCTGTGATTCTCCCACAGTAAATTTTTACAGTAAACTCCTACACTGCATATCTGTGCTCGTAGGAGTTTGGGGGGAGGGGGGGGGGCTTATGCATACTCATACATGCTTTCATCAGTGGGAGTTTCAGTATGCAGGGCAGGGAGAGTGTCCAATTTTCTGAATCCCTAAGCAGCCTGAGATGACAAAGATTTTGTTGTATCCCATCAGAGACGTGCTGACAGCCTCAAAGGTTTAGCTATGCATTCAGACACTGAGCCGCTCTGTAGACAAGCAAGGCTTACGGATCACAGCCCAGCTGACATTTACATTTGCTGCGTGAGGTAAAACACAGGAAAAAAAGACAAAAGGTCGGTATTATGGCTGCCAAGCATGTTGGGATGAGGTTTATCTTGTTACAGCAATGACAGTAATTATGCCTTGTTGTCTGTTCTGTTAGGAAAGCTTTAAGGAGAAGACACGAAATAGAAAAAATATAGAAATAGCTCTCCTCATCAAGGTCTCTCTGATGAACATTTGGTTGCACCTGCAGCCTGTTCTGTGATTGTGGGATGATTATTTCATAGAAACAATAAAAACAGAACAAGTGCTTCTATTTGAGGTTCAGCGAGTGTGTGTGGGAGTGTGAAATGAAGTGAAATTAAGGCCGCTGTCTTCATGAGGCACAGCAGACGGAAATGACAATCAAAGTTTCTGCAAGAGAATGACTAACAGTGAATGAGCAGATGTCTTTAAACTCGACTGTCAGGTGATCAGACCATCAGAACGATCATGCAAACATTCTGTCTGCATCATAAAACTATTAGAACTGGGACAGGGCTTTTTTTTTCATGTTTCATCTGCTTTAATACAAATTGCCTACACAGACCCAAGACAACTCTTAAGTACAAGTTTAAGTTCAGTTTATTCACAAAAAAATGTGAAAAATACAAGTACAGTCCATGACAAATAATGGAGATATGAAATGGGACACCCTGACAAGCCGTCTAAAGCTTGAGAATGTTAGCCCAGACATGAAGCAAGTAGTATTTTAAAATATGTTTCCTAGATTTAAGGAAAAGAAAGAGTGTGTAATATACAGTCATGCCCAGGTCACACTACAGGATATCACCCCGATTATATCATGACACAGCCTCGTATGATGTCGGCTCGGATCGTGAACGACAATCAGTGTCGTATGCAATAATCCATCGTTTTATCCTGTGTAGTGTGTCATAGTAGTTGAAAACCAAAATCAACTGACTTGAACATAGTTCACCTGCGGCCTGAACTCTCAGTCTTACACCTTCCTCCTCTTGCGCATGGATTGGAACTCCGTGCCGGCTTGTGCGTAATCAAACGCATCAAGGGAGGTTGCTGCGGAGGCGATTGTCATTAAGTTTTGTACTTTTGCCTCGGACAGACGACTTCTCGTGGCTGTTTGGATGTTGTTCTGAAGGCTGAATCTGCACTCTGCTGCCACACTGGAAACTGGAATTACCAGCGCCACTTCAGCCACAGTTTTAAAGTTGGGGAACATTTCTCCCAGAGAAGTTATCAGAAGTCGGCAAGACTCTGTGAATGAGGGGTTTCCTGATCCTGCAAGCACTCGCTTCACTGGGAGGAAGTCCCGCAGCATGCGCTCCTTCTGCACCAGTGGTTCAGCTGCAGCGGTGTGTGAGCCGTAGTGGTCACAGACGCACTCCAAGCCAACGAGGTGGTCATGCATCAAGACTAGACAATAGCTAATTAATGCGTGCACTCTGCCGCCAAGTCGGTAGGGGTGGTAATTGCAACCGGTCAAAATGACCGACGGCCTTCAGATTTTCCGGTCATTGTTGTAAAAAAACGGTCAATGACCGAGAATATCCGGTTAACACGACCCCTGGTTGGAACAGACAAAAATGTCATGTAGTGTGAACACGGCATAAGATTTACAATCTACCAAACTCCGAAGATTAACCAAGATCCAAAAAACTAAACTACTCTAATGCTAACTACAAAATGCTCCAAAGACATTTATTCAATCAGTCGAAACATTATGTAGGTAAGATACCATAAATAGAGACAAGGCAAGTGGAAATAACAATACAATGTAAATGGATTTCAGTGTAACTGGTTTAGAAGTCCCCACAGTTTAGGGCGTTCAAGCTTTTACATATTTTTGTAGTAACTGCTGCCTGAGGCTCTTTTTGAAAACAGATAACAGATAAAAACAACTGATGACTGTTAACAAGTATAATGCAGATTTAGGGTACCTCCATAAAACTGTATCCAAATAGTTCAAGCGGTTTTTGAGAAGTGATATCAAAACCAACAATTGTCACAATCACCCCCGGCCTCCTCTAATCAACCCTGCCTTTCCACTCGCAGAGACAAACAACTCAAACAGTGGAGAAACTCAGGCAAGAAACAGCTTGTAAAAATAAAGATGCCACGTCGGTTGCGTGAGCACAGTTCAAGACGAAACAAAGCTAAATGTAAATACTGTTAAAAAAACAGCATAGCAATGTAACGCAGCATTGTCATTGTCAGTATTGTCGGTTTCGAGCTAAATGTGTATTAATGACACCTGTTACCTAGAAAGGTTGAAAAAAGATATACATTTCTTCCCTGTTCCAAAACCAAAATCGACTCTGAAAAGTGTAGGGTTAGCTAGCTAGCTACTGAAGATATAGCCTACTGAATATATACACATGCTGCTTTTGCTTTTTAATGATCATAACAGTGAAAAAAAGCCCAACCCTGCTGTACAGGAACCAGTGAAGGGAAGCAGGAAAACTTTGCAGATATTCAACCAGCTGTGTGTCATGGCATTGTGCGCAGATGAACATTATTTGACTTCCCCTGGAGATCCCTGCCCATCCAGCGACAGAGGAGGATCGGGTGCTGGCAGCAGCACAAGCTGAAGCCAAACACTGTTCATCTGCACACACTGTGATGCCACACAGCTGGTTCAATATCAACAAAGTTTCCCTTTATATTTATTGTCTTCTGTCGTGATCACCAGTGATGTGGTGGTTCACTTTTACACTGTGATCTGTAGCCTGTAGTTCGGCTTTAGCTTCTAACTATCTTTGTCTTTTTAACCTGTTGTTGCTGCTCAGTCAGTTTGACATCCTGGATATATCCTTCAAGCACATTTTGCAGACCCCTCTGTCTGCTTCTCTCTGGAATCACTATTTCATTTTTTCCAAAAATATGACAATATTTCTTTAGGGAGTGCAGTGTGGGCTCCATGCTTACTCTAACAGCTTGTTGGACCATCACTAAGGGGCTGCGCTAAGCAAAAGGTCATTTGTCTTGAGTGATTTTCCATCCTATCAGTTCTTCTGATCAGGCTTCAAGCTATTTGGAATGAATATCGGCCGTTAATGATTGGTGGGCGATTGAGTAGACGATGCTTCTGGGGGTGTTCAATTTGTAATCTTCCGTTTTGAGTTTATTGTGTATGGAGAGATTTTTTTTGCAGCAGCGCTCTGACGATTAGCAAGTAGTGCATACTGTATAGGGAAAACACTGTGTTTCTGTGTGTCTTTAGTTGTTGAAGAAAAAAAGGTCAATTTGCGGTGTGGTACCAGCGTAGTGCATTAATTTGAAAGACACTGTATGCAAACTGTACATTTCTTGTGAAAATGGAAATGTTCTTTGAAAGAAGACAAGGCATGTAACAGGCAGAACTTAAAACGTCGTCTCAGAACATCATCAACCAATGCAGCCAGGGTACCTTGCGTGTCATATCTGGATGTGGAAAGTCCATGACCAAACGTCAATATGTGACAAGGTCAAAGTGAGAATATGTTGTTCTGACAGGAAAAGTGAATATTTTCAGTAGTTTGCCACACCAATAAATCTTGATACAGACATCCCTTTAATTTAGCCTGGGATATTTGTGTCTTTGTTAACTTTAGGATCTGGAATTTAAAGTTCTGTGATCCATCATATGGAGTAATTTTACCTGTACGAATCTGACAGTAAGGGTCAAACTTTATATATTAAAATATTGGAAATTAAAGGGAAAATTACAGAGCTACTGCACAATAAACCTTATTTAAACCTGTCTTCAAATTATCTCTAGAGTCTTTATTAACGTCTTTCTGAAATTCTTTTTTTTTTTTTTTTTTTTGTTTGATGTGCTTTGATGTATTCAGCTCCTACTTTGGCTGTCAAAAATGAGTCTGCACCAAAGTCACCTCCATAAAACAGCCTTGCAATTATTGAAGTCATTTTCTCGGTCCTGATTCTCCGCAGCCACTGGGCTCCGCGCCCACAGAAATAATTGTGTATTTTCCCATTTGTTTGAAAGTGATAACACACTCCAACACACCAAAATAACATCAAACAACAGATGGTGTGGCCCCGATTCGATTGTGCACGTTCACCATTCAGTCACCACCTCAAAGGTAAGATTGACTTTTAATACAGCCGTCATCCAGCAAATGGAAGGTAGTAATGGCTGTTATTCATCACCTTCAGGCCTCCAGCAACAACACCGCCGTCATTAACGTCACATAAAAGACGCATATTATTGCAGTTTCCCTGTGTTTCTTTAGGGAGCTTCGAGGTATTGGTTCTCTTAACACATACTAGAACTAAATGTGGATTTATGTTTGTGCAGCTGGTAAATAATTACCAGAGAAAAGTGTCTGCAGCAGGAGGAAGAAAGAGTGATATGATGTGGAGTTGTCCTGTTTTTGGTGTGGATGAGTGAGACGTAAAAAAGATCAATAAAGAATGAAGAGTTGGTAAAGTGTACTTTTACAAATCCTCCTGTAGGACAGAAAGTTATTGTTGAATTGAATTGGAGTTGACAAAGATCAGCTCTTCACCTTTTCCTGTGCAGGATAGTGAGGTCATGCTTAATACACACACACACACACACACACACACACACACACACAGTATCTTGGTTGCCATAGATTTGATTCCACACAGCAGGACTCCAACTTCATTAATTCTAATCCTAAAAGTTGGTCTGTTTTTGATCATACCTTTCCTGATTCTAATCAGTTTGGGTATTTTTTAGGGTCCAGGACACTATTGTAATCCTAGGTATTCTTCTTCTTTCTTCTTCTTCTTCTTCTTCCGAGGAAATCATACTTCTCATGGGTGAAAACTCACCAAACTTTGCACAAAGGTCCAGTCTCATGCCAGATATCCTCAGTTGTAAACTCAAGCCAATAGTCCTGATGGTGGCGCTACAGCAAGCGTCTAAAGTTCAAAACTTTGAAAATTCATAACAAATCAACCATACGTGCTACAACTTCACAACTATTAAAAATTATGAAGTTCATCACTCTGTTTTTTTCAAAAACTGTAAAACTTCTTAAACCTATCTCCTCCCACATTTTTTGCTCAATTGACACCAAACTTGCTACAGAGCATCTTCAGACTGTCCTACAAAAACTATGTTTCTCAGATTTTTGATTTATCAAAAATTGAGCCTACAGTGCATCAAAATGTTTGACTGTAAACATATACATGCAAATTCTTGCTAAATAAATCTTCAGTGTTCATGAAAAAAAAGACAAAATTCTAGAGTCATGGTAGAAGATGTGTGGCAAATTTCAGAATTTTACCTCAAAAACAGAATTTTTGACAGCATTTTGAATTTTGCTCTAATGTGAACAATTGGAGTCAATGTAAAAATGGCAATTTTAAACATCAGTTTTTCACTTATGGAGCAAATCAATCATTGTTACAAACAAATTACCAACATCTCCATGCTGTCTAGATGCAATATGTGTATTTTCAGATTTTTGTCTTAATAACTGAATTTTTTATAGTGGTTTCAAATCTGCCTTTCCGTGCACGGATGGCTGCTTTCCTACACAACAGTGAATGGCTTACTCAGTTTGTAAAGCCACTGTTGAGTTGCTACTTGGCAATTACCTCAGAGCGGTAGATGACTGTCTTAGGTTCCAGAGGTTGCAGGTTCGAGCCTCAACTGGTGCAGAATCCACATTGTAATGTAATCATCTTCTTGTGCTCCAGCTTATTGCTTAAAATTGCCTGAGCGTGACTCATCACTGTGCAGCATCTTCAAGTCTTTTTTCTGCTAGAAAATCTGCCTTCTCATGCTTGAAAATAAACCAAACTTTGTACAAAGGTCCAGTGTCAATACTTCAGTGTGAAACCATCTGAGGCTTCTCACTTTGCACATAGCTCAACTAGTTAAACATCAGTTTTTCACTTATGAAGCAAATCAATCATTGTTAAAATAAAATACCAACATCTCCATGTTGTCTAGATGCAATATGTGTATTTTCAGATTTTTGTTTTGATAACTGAATTTTTTACAGTGGTTTGAAATCTGCTTTTCCATGCATGGACGGCTGCTAAACCTGCACGTCTGGCTTAGTCACTTTGTGAAGCTACACATAAATTGTCACTGACTAATTAGCTCAGTTAGATAGAAATTGATTCTTAGTCTCAGAGGTTGTGAGTTCAAGCCTCAGCTGATGCAAAGGCAGATTGTGTTCCTAAATGTCTTCCAATTCTTCTACTTGTTGCTCAGAATTGCCTAAAAATGTCCGGACCCGACCCATCGCTGCGCAGCAGCTATAATTTTTATTATAGTTTACATTGAAGGTGTTTGTAAGACAACAATGAACACTATTTTTTAAAAAATACCATCCTGACCTGCCCAATTTTAATTCTCACTCTGTGCACCCTCACTCTCCTTTCCTCGCCTTTTCTCCTTGCGTCTGTGTATTATTAAAAAAAAAAAACATGGTCTCTCCATTTTCTCCACCCATCTGCATTGCTTAGTTAAACAGCGTCGGATATGCACTGATCCGCCACATGGGACCCCCACAAAGGGCCGTGTCTGATGGTGTGACCCCACTTTGGCCGTGGGGACACTCTCAAGGTTCACAGATAGGTCAAGCATAAATCAAGAATAAGAAATTCATGCTTCAGAGCTGTTATCTAATTGAATAGGACTTTGGTAAACACAGCAGACATTCAAGATACTACAGTGAATCTGGTCATCTAAACAGCGCTCCAACAACACCAACCTTGGTATCCTCAACACCGACATGAAGACTGTCCCATTCTATGGTCCTAAGACATGGAAAAAAATCAGGGCACTCACAAGAAAGATACATGTGTTTTGCAGCAAATGTCAATGCTACTTGTAAAGCTCAAAAACCACAAATGGGGAACTGTAAGGATTACCATCTAAGAAGACAATAGCGACCACAATCAAAAGAGGAGAGAACACATATAACATCACAAGACAAGCCCACACTACAACCCAAAGGGAAAGACAAAACACGTTCCAGACTTCAAGACTTCAAGTATGCTGGCAGAAAGTAAAAACTCATGTGAAGAGAAAAGTAAAATGGTGAGCTCTGGATGATGTCCTGTGCCACTAGATTGGGTAAAAGGTTTAAAGTTCCAGTTTTGGTGAAATCTATCTGTCACAGTTTGCACTTTTGACCTGCCATACACGCCATTCTCACTCCACCTCTCCACCACACCTACCTGCCAGCCTATCACCTATTCACACGTCTCCCGCTCCTGCCGGTCCACCACACCCACCTCATCAAGCCAACTCCCCTTACCTGTGCCTCATTACTCCCTGCCACTATAAAGACTACTGCTTCACAGAATCTCATTGCCAAATTGTTCTTCACCATATCCATGGAAGATTTTCCAGTGGTTTTCCCTGCACTACCTCCCTGTTGCCAACTCGCCTGCTTCACCTGCTCCCTGGTAAACTACTTAGCCTTCTGTCTCCAATCAAGAGTTCTGCTTCCATGTTCCTGGTTCCTGGTCACCTATTCCCCATGGCTGTGTAGTGGGACTGCCAGTCAGCTCCACATTGTGAGTTTACCTGTTCTGCTGCCTGTGATTTCCTGTGCTGTGGATTACCTCGCTGTGTAGCGGCACATTCTGCCTTTGTGTGTGCAATGTGGCATACACTCGTCATCACTGATGGTTTCTTGACTCCTTGCTGGTTCTGACCAACCTATAGTCGGCTCCACACAGGTGTGTTGTTTCTCCCATGTGTACTCCTGGTTCTGGACCCCCTGCTCATCTGACTTTGCCCGCTGTCTGCTCCCTCATGGTACCGCTGCACACAGTTGAACTGTTTGCCATTTGTGTGCACTTGTGGACACCAGTGACTGACCTGCTCTCTGCTTTGGTGTGTTATGCCAAGCGCTTACTACTGAAACCTTGTCCTGGAAGACTCTGAGCCAAGAAATTGACTCTAACTGTTGTTTCACTTGTCTGCTCATTCTATGTTTGACAAGCAAAATATTAAAGGACATAACTTTTCTGTCTGCCTGTGGTGCTTTATTTTGTTCTCACCATACCTGTAACACTAACAGTGAGGACTGCAGATTGCAACCAGCTGAAACTTCTCCTCGATAGAATTTTTCTTTAGTGTTTAGGTTTTTACCAGGAGCTTAATTTTCAGCAGACTAGGTGATTTAAACTAGTAAAAACACAGGATAAAGCACAAAAACATGAATGTCCCAATCTAGAGATAGTGTGTAGTTGTCCATAGACAAGGACTCGATCCCTAAGTAGATATGAACAACTGATTCTAAGGTAACAAAAACACATTCTTATTTTCTGGTCATACACTAAAGAAAACATACTTATTATAATATGCATTCCGCTGCTGTCAGTATCCTCCTACATCCTACACACTGGATCTTAAGTCAAGTCGGTCAATAAAATATGACATGTGGCACAGCTGCATGATCAGGTGTGTATCATGCCACCTTATCACGGTTGTCAAAAAGACTTCCACAAAGGATACACCTGTGCATCCTCATAGTTCTTCCTGCAAGCCTCCTCTCTCCTCATGATGCTTTTTTGAATTTGATATATCCTACAAGATGGCGTGCAACGATCCATTTTCAGGTCTCAGGCAGGAGGACGGACGGACAGGAGACAAGGAGGAACAAAATAGAGAAATGAGAGGAGCCTTATGTTATTGTACCCAACAGTTCCTCCACATTTTCTCCCACCTTGCCCTGTTTACAGTGAGTTTTAAAAAACCCACAAATGGCTCAGAAGGATTTGGGGCCTCTGGTGAGCTGTCAAAACATAAGCGAGTACCTTGT
Organism: Epinephelus lanceolatus; assembly: GCF_041903045.1. Taxonomy (NCBI): domain Eukaryota; kingdom Metazoa; phylum Chordata; class Actinopteri; order Perciformes; family Serranidae; genus Epinephelus; species Epinephelus lanceolatus. Next base: position 36,294,852 of record NC_135749.1, on the reverse strand, counting down.
CATTTTTTAACATTGTCAGTAGTTTCCCATAAGCCCATGTGGGTGAATGTTTGACATTTATAATATTATAATATGAATAATTTACCTCACCTTTACCTAGCCGTACTTCACCTTGAAATCGAATGAATAGGGTTTTGTTGGGAAGTAAGCTTCACTTAGTGCTTTGACATTATATTTCTTAGCTTTTCTGTTGAAAATTGGCTTAAGGACTCGATAAAATGATGAATTGAATGAGTTTGAGACAGTTTGAGTAAAAGGGATGCACATGTGAATATAATGAATATTCACTTGTTCCCATCCTGCAGCACTTAACGTGACTTTTGCTCTGCCATTCATTCTGCATCTGCAATGAAAGCATTCAGTAGTTGTGGTCATGGGGAATGTACCTGCACTGTGTCAAAATAAGTCTTTCTGGATGTTGTTTTATATTGTCAGTTTTGTTATGAGCTTCAGTTGTAAAAATTGACTTGGCACAGTGCTGCAGCTCTTTAACTCATTAAAATGTTCCACCTGCCCTTTGTGATGAAGCTGTACAAGTGAATGCGTTGTGTTTTGTGGATACGTTTTCCTTAGAAATATATTTGACAGGTTGCCAGTAGACCCTGACTGTTAGCGTGGAGTGAACAAAAACAACAAACACATGTTGATTATTTTAGTAATTGGATTTGGTTTGTCACGTATTCCTGACCGTGAAAAGTTTAATTTTATTCAGTTTTATTTGGGGAGAAAAACAAACTGAGCTGCTATAAAAAATAAAAAAAAACAGTCCTGTGGGACGTTTCAAACATGTCACTGTGAAAGAGAAAAGTGAGAACAAACTGAAAAACACATCCAAATGACACACAAGTGTTAAGGAGATCTGGTGCGTCAGTAAATGGTTCTATATTTGAAGATAATCATCATCATCCACCTCTGGAATATATAGAGGAATCTTAACAACAACCTTGCTAAGAGGAAGGCCATTTTGACTCACAGTTGTTTACCAGTTTAGCTTAGAAAATTCAGTTTGTTGTGCTGAGGAAATGAGTGCGGGATGAGCAACACTTTTGGGAAGTAATGCAGATAAGCAGTCCTCATTAAAAGCACATTTTTACATAAATCTGAAAAGAATCTGAATCTGTAAGAGTACAATCATTATCACCTGCAGAGTCCTTGTACATTTGTAGAAAAAAAGTTTCCCAAAGGGTCCTTTTTATTGGACTGAAGTTCTGCCCAGCACCATTCACTTCTGAAGAACCCTTTTTTGACAAACGGGTTCTTTTAGGGCTCTTGTAAGATTAAGGGTTCCATTATGAACACTTTTCATCGAAAGAACCCCCCTTAAAGCCCCCCTTGGAGATTCTAGATGAGACCCTTGGAATATAAGAGGGTTGTCAATATAATCACCTGGATGGGTTGTTAACCCCCCTAATAGGTGAAAAATTTCTGGATAGTTCTTCAGTGGTTCTCTGTCAGACTAAGGGTTCCAATATGAACCATTTTCGTCCAGAGAACGCCCCTTTTTAGAGCACTCCCAGGTAGGTTCTAGATGAAACCCTTGGAATATAGAGGGTTCTCTATAGAAACCCCTGGATGGGTTGTTAGCACCCTTAGAAGGTCTAAAGATTCTCTGTAAGACTTAGGGTTCCATTATGAATCCTTTTCATCCAAAGAACCCCCTGGGTGGGTTCTAGATGAAACCCTTGGAATATAAAAAGGTTATAGATAGAACTGCCTGGGTGGGTTGTTAGCACCCTTAGAAGGTGGAAAGACTGGATAGTTCCATTATGAACTGTTTTCATCCAAAGAACCCCCTTTTGTTTAGCCCACTCCTGGGTGGATTGTAGATGAAATATAAAAAGGTTCTTAAAAGAACCCACCTCGTGGGTTCTTAGTACCCTTAGAAAGTGGACAAATTCCGGATAGAACCTGCTGGGTGGACATGTTTGTTGGATTATGTTTGACCATATGATCATTAATGAGGAACTCTCTTGGTCTTTTTAATTTCTCAGCGTATATGCTGTTTTTAGTTGTAGTATAAATCTGAGTGGTATCAAATGTCTTACTGACTATTAAGATATAAAGTGGGTACTGTTTGTCTTTTTTGTACTTATTGTCATTAGCACTTTTATTGATGTTTTACTGATGTTTTTTTATTTGCTTATTTATTTTTTGTAGTTTTGCCCGTAATCTTTTGATTTGCTCACTTTGTCTTGGATTCTACGTTATATTTTTGTTATACATAATGATTTAATGTTTACTTGCGTAAACCCCAGAAAGAGTAGTTGCTTCCTTGGTAGTGGCCAATGGGCATCCAAAGAAAATAAATGAATAAAAAAACAAACACATGAATAAATAAATAAATACTGTAGGGGGTGTTGGTGAAACATTTCACAGATGGTTCTGGGTATCATCCTTTGGGTTCCAGGTGAAACCTTCATGAAAGATTCTATAAGGAACCACAAAGGGTTTTCTTATGGGGACAAGCCAGTGGACCTTACATAGTTGTAGTTGGCACCTTTATTTCCAAGAGTGTAGCCTCCTCTCTGTCTCACCTCAAAGACCGACACACCTTCATCCTGAATCACACTAACGGCGTCAAATCAATACAATGATAATAAGATATTTTTATATAAGAGGCCTATTTAGGAACAAATAATGTTAACTGGCATCGGGTGCTACAAGGAAAGTTTTGGCAGCTGGCTTGTTGTGAGACAGTAAATAATTCAATGTATTTACACATCTTTTTGTTTCTTCTCTGTTATTGCAAAACCAGTTGCCTCTCCAGAATGATAGCGAGGTGATCTCTGTATTTTTACTGCAGATGGTCAGAAGCAGGAGACGAAGCTGAGCGGATCATCCAACAGACACTGTTTCAACAACCTGAAGGCCAACACGCAGTATAAGATGAGTGTGTACGCTCAGCTGCAGGACGGGACTGAGGGGCCTGCAGTCACTGTGATAGATAAGACACGTAAGTACATCAATACACAGTCACATCATCAAACAGTACAAACAATACAGAAGGTTGTCTATCATAGATTCATTTTTCTGAAGGATTTTCATGCTTTAGTTTACGTGTAACTGAAAGTGTTGTGGGCAGTTTTAGGAGAAATTAGGCTTTTTCAGAATCCGGTATCCTGAAAAACTAACATTTCAGTTACGCTAACAAACAAATTTTTTGCACATTTTTTTGCACAGTTGTCTCTCATGTAAGGCTATGATACATAAACACACTTAGCCTATATATACACCACAGACACATCAAGTACTTCACCTCCTCCATACAATGTGCCAAACCCATTTAAATGAGCCCAGTCAGATTGACAATAGCAGAAACACACGCTTGACAAACACACACTTGTACAGAAATTGGTGGCAGCTGTCACTATGTATAATAGAAGCCCACTACAGGCTGGGAGAATGATCACGTCATAATAACATCTTTTATCCTCGTGGGAGCCCCAAACGCTAATCAGGACCCACTGTCTGCAAACAGGGGAGGGAGGCTGGGAAGGAGGGAAGGTGGAGTGTTTTCAAATTTTCAGTGTGTTCAATGAACAGCAGCAACATTTCCATTGTTTAAATCTATATTACCTATGATGACATTTAACTCAGCAGCTTCACTGTAATGATGAGGTCAAGTTCAACTCATTATTTCAGAGTGATTGTCAGCATGCCTGAAATGTCCCTCATTATGGCCATTGTTGTCAAATGGGTGTGTGAGGCTGCAGGGAAAAACGACCACATGCAGACAACCGAGCAGACATGAACAGTTCATAATTTATGTATTGGTGGAATGGTGAGACAAAAACCTCACAGGAAGCAGTCCAAACAAAAGTAGCTAAAAATCCATGAGATAAATACACCTATCAGCCAAAACATTAAAACCACTAACGAGTCAAGTCAGTAACACATCTCGTTACAATGCATTATTCTGGTGGGAAACCTTCGGTCCTGTCATTCATGTGGATGCCACTTGACATGCACCACCAACACAAACACTGTTGCAGGACAAAATTCCATGCCACACCACAAAAACTGCTCAGCAATGGCCAGATTAACGTCACAAAGAGCTCAAGATGTCGACCTGGCCTCTAAATTCCCTAGACTCCAAAGTAATCGAGCGTCCTTGGAGCATACTAGTACCCCAGAGGTACCCCACCTCACAACCCATAGGGACTTAAAGGATCCGCAGTCTATAGTGTGTGCCAGTAAACTCGGAACTCCGTTAGCGCTTTTAGCGCTTCCCGGTTCTCTCGTCTAAAAGTCAATACGTTTTTTGAATGGGATTTTGGTAAAATGCCTCAAATAGGGTCTGTGGTTAACAAAAGCTTAAGCGAGTTTCACGTTTTGTTCTATGACATAAAACACGTCAGTAAATACCCTACTTGTGAATTTTGAAGCTTTTACTTTTCGTAAAAAAAGGCGGTTGCTAACAAGTTGCTCAATATGACTACAAACCCTGTCGGGGACATTAAACGTCATCACCCCTGAACAGGCGAGAGTGCTGGCAGTCTACCATTACAGTTTCTTATTTAGCTTAAACAGTCCGATTTCCCCATTATACAATGTTTTAAAAATAAAGTGGCCGAAATCAGTTGAAAGCTTAGTGGCGGTGACATCAAGGGTTCTATGTCATTGGTTCGACAGCCCATTGGTTCGACATCCCATTAGTCCGACTGTCCGCGGTGCTGAACGGCTCGCGGCGGGCGTATGGTGCGCCGCGACCGGCTTGAGGCGGAGCAGGCTCACGGCGTATGTGTTTGTCACTTTCTTTTTCATTTTAACCCACACCATGATCTTTTCCTGACCCTAACCAGATGGTTTTTGTGCCTAAACCTAACCAAACCTTAACCAACAATGGGATGTCGAACCAATGGGCTGTCGGACCAATGGGCAGTTCCCACATCAAGAGTCATGCGACCGTGGAGTAGTCATGTAGTCCATTAAAGCCTAACGTTTTTTTACTTCTGGCGATCGCATTTATGCTTCAAATGCGGTATGAAAGGTGTTCATATGTGAAGATTATCTCGCTGAACAAAACCTGTAAGTATCATAAAATTGTGTTAGCCACAGAGCTTATTTTCTGACATAATCCAAAACGCAATGCAAAAATCACATTCACTTTTCCTTCGGGAAACCTGCGCGATGCTAAATTTCCGGGTTTTCACATCAGCCCTGGCACACTCTATGACCTGTTGGTGTACAGTCGAGTATATCAGGCTGTCTGAGTCACTGGCTTCGTTTAAGTCTCTTCTTAAAACATACTTCTATAGGGAAGCATTTTCTCACTTTATCTGAGCTGTCTGTCTATTTTATTGCTGTCTTAAGGATGTTATTTCCCATTTATTATCTTGATTTTAGCTTGGGCTTTCCTTAAATATGTTAAGTTTTAATTTACAGCATTGTGTTACTGTGTATGAAAAGGTGCTTTATAAATTAAGTTTATTATTATTATTCCCTGCTTTTAACTACACATTCATGTTCACATAATGGCTGGCCTGTGTAACCCACTTCTGTTCGGAGCGTGGGTTTGCACATCCTTAGAAATTAATGTGACTTGTCCACAAGACGCAATACACACATGACAGGTAGAAGCAGTGTTGCCAGAACAAAGTAAACATAGTTAACATTTTCACGACATGCTTGATACATATCATCTACAGTGGTGTCACTGTCACTTATTCTGTTATAATCTACAGCGATCTCAGAGCTAACAATATTGTAACCTCCTAGAGTGTCACCCTGTTTATTGTTAACATGCAAATCCAGAAGTTCTATACGGTGTGAGTTATCTGCTTTGCCCTATAGTGTAATCCTCCAGTAACACACGTCATGCATAGACAAGTATGTTAACAGTAATGTTCTCGATGCAGCTGGATGTCTACGCCAACGTGTGGTTAAAAAGCACGTATATCTCTCGCCTTAAAGTTACAGGTTTAGGTACAGGTGACAGCTGGGACAATTGGGTGTTTAAAGCTGCACTTGGTAACTTTTATAAAATAACTTCTTGTCATATTTGCTTGGACTGTCAACACATCCCTTACAGTCATACATGAGATGGATGATTTATGAAAAAGGTGATCCTCCCATTCACCCCTGAATTGCTTCTTATGACATTACGGCACAGGAACAAAAATATGTTTCTGAAAACCTTTGAATCTTAATTCATATTTGATCAGCACTGCATAGTTTGGCAGCTCATGAGCAGTGATTGTCATGATTGACAGCTGCACTAGAGACTCCTATGCTCTTATTGGTCATTTCCCAGGATGTGGGACATGATTTTTTTCACAGACTTATGTAATACTTTCTGGATGTAGCGACAGTTTCAGCCAAAATGACAAAAAGTTATTTTCATAAAGCTGCCAACTGTAGCTTTTACAAGAAAAAAACTTATAATATTACGAGAATAAAGTCATAACTGAGAAAAAGTCATAATATTGCGAGAATAAAGTCGTAATTTAATGACCTATACTTATTCTCATAATATTATGACTTTTTTCTCATTAAATTACACCTTTATTCTTGTAATATTACGGCTTTATTCTCGTAATATTACGACTTAATTCTTGTAATATTATGACTTTTTCTCAGTTATGACTTTATTCTCGTAATATTACGACTTTATTCTCGTAAGATTATGACTTTATTCTCATAAGATTATGACTTTTTCCTCAGTTACGACTTTATTCTCGTAATATTACGACTTTATTCTCGTAAGATTATGACTTTATTCTCGTAATATTACGTAATATTACAAGTTTTTTCGTGTAATATTATGACTTTATTCTGGAAATCTCCGAATTTTTTTTTCTTCAATATGGCTGTTCATCTAGTGGTTTTATATCACAATCACTGGAAAATCAACAGAACACTAATTAATGGGTGGAATAAGTAGATACATCATCTGTTTTTGGCTCTTCATGCAAATAAATAAATAAGTAACGACAAGAAGCTAACACTAGCGGTTGCAATCACATCTTAACCCTAGTGTAGCGTGGGTTTGTCCCCAGATTACCAAAATTTAAACTGGGTGCCAGACAGGAAAATAATCTCAATCTGACCTGTTGTTTTTCCACAACGTTTTTTCTAACAAATTCAGAGCTAAAGATGCAAAACTTTCAAAGATCTTTACTGTCGTTTGTTCCTCTGGCAGGCAGCTGTTTGATACTTGCATCTACTGTAGCATCCACACAACTGAGCCTCATACTTGCAACATTTTAATTTAGTTAGAGTTATTCTGTTTCTGTTATGATGTTGTATTTGACGGTGTTAACTGATTTGTAAAGGCTGGACTGTATTGCCAGGCAATTCTAATGAAACTTTGACAAAAACCATAGCAGGCACAATGTTCCCTGAGATGGATTACCTTTCAGGAGCACATTTAGAGTCTGGACAAGTTCATTTCCATAGTGTACTGAAATTAATGAAGTGAGAACAAAAAAAAACAGAGACAAAGGGAGAAGAGGCTGAAAAAAAGAAATAACCACAGCGATAAAAGAAAAGGAAAGGATAAAGAAAGAGCAGATATTTGCTAGCTTGAAGCTGCTGCCCTCCGTACTGTAGCTCCGCAGAGAGCCTCCACAATGATTTATTGCTTTGTTTTGATGCAAATGAAAGCCAGAGCCTTTCCTACAAATGACTCTCCCAATCGCTGCAGGCAGCCGTCAGTGAACGCTCCCCACCTGCCATCACAAGTAATTCGCAGCCTCAGGTAGCTGATTTACTGCCTAAACACCACTGAATCAGTAAACTGTGTGTTGTGTGTTTTTGAGAGGGGGACAGCTGGTTTATCTAAACCTCCCTCTACACACACAGAATAAAGGTGAGGGGTTGAAAGCAGAGACATTTAGACTGTAGCCAACGCTGTGATCAATCTACCAAATTATACAGGAGCTGAAATCACAGAGCTGAACGTAGTTATTTGACACATTCTGTATGTTAATGTATGACTGTGTGGCTGTCTGAGGCTTTCTTCTCTCTTTAATTGTCTTTTTATGCTTTTGAGAGGGGAAGTTTGATTTTGGGGAGGTGATGGTTTTACGATGAATGTGGTCACGATTGCAGGTTTTCACATCTTCATGTGTGTCTTGTTTATACTCTCTGTGTAGTGCCCATCCCAACTCCGGCTCCAACCAGGCCCCCCACCACCACGCCGCTGCCCACCATCCCCCCTGCAAAGGAAGGTGAGACCTGATTTTACATTGTTTGTTATCATCGATTGTCTGCAGTCCATTTCCTCATTTTAAAGGGGTAGTTCCAGTTTTTAAAGCAGCGCTTTATGCTCCCCGTTAGGATACTGACACGGGACTAGCACCCCAGCATCTCAGCTATGCATTCCTGTGGATGAGGTTAACAGCAAAACATATTTTAGCCACTTCAAAAAAACTCCTGCTTAAAAAATTAACATCAATCTAAGTTAACGCTATATTAACAATATTTTCACTGCTTTGCTGTCAGACAGCCCTTTCCTCTGGCATTACATTTTCTCAACCCTATAACTTCCATATGTCTACACAAAAACACCTAAATGTGCTGCATTGTGTTATGCTGTAGGTCAGCTGTTTGGGGCAGAAAATGACCCTGAGGTTGTGTTGTGACCACAGACTGTATATAATGATGGACGATATGACACCTCCGCAAAAGTGAAGCCAAAACATCTCAATCTCCCCCTGGTAGCTGGCTGCTTGATTTTCATTCAGTACAAGCATTTCGTCCATTTTGTGTTATCTTCTTTGAAATGGAGATCTTAGATCCATTCTTGATAAAACTTTTGCCATGAGTTTAGATTGTTCCTTCACTTTGTAATGAATCTTTTTAACACAGGAATTGTTGTTAGATTATTTAGTTACAACTGCATCGTGTAGAAAACATTCATATACATTCATCATTCAAATAAAACATGAATAAATACATTTCCTTGCTGTCGTGACCTGGTTGGCTAATTTAACTGCAATTTTGCAAATAGTAGAACATTTTAAAAATGCACAACAGCACAGTGAAGAAAAAAGAGACTGCCTGGCAGCAAATGGCAGACACTTTAAACTTGCTCTGCCATGTTTGACAGTTACTCCAGTTATTCTGTTTGGCTCCATAAAAGTTTGCCTGCTGAACCACTATCATTAGAGAAATTTAGCAGCATCACGGAACTCTGTTGGGTTCAGTCCTTCAGTCCTTAACTTTCTCTGAGAAACCTCCTGTGTAGGTTTAAAGTTATAACTGGATCACATTTTAAATTGGAGTTTTAAGTTTTGGTGTAACAGAATTAAATAGGGGTGTAAATCACCAGTTTAATCATGATAACATATTGTAGCGATTCTTTGGAAAACTTTATTTTACTTTAGTTGTTTTTTTTTACTATTTGAAATTTGTTAATTCTGTTTTTATTGTAGAGTTTCTCTCTCTGTTTGTCATGAGACAGTAGCGCACCCTGCAGTCTGCCTGAACACACACTCATGGGCTAACTATTAGCATCACGCAGCTAATGTTATCTACCAGTAATTAATGGGTTTGTTTTTTTGTTTCTTGTTATTTGTTGTTGTTGTTTTGTCCCTGAATTTTAAACTTTGAGTGCCCTGAAAAGCGCTTTATAAGTATAATGTATTATTATCATTATTATTATTATTATTATTATTATTATTATTATCCATTCATCCATCCATTTTCGTAACTGTTTATCCCCTTGAGGGTTGCAGGGGGGCTGGAGCCTATCCCAGCTGACATCGGGCGAGAGGCAGGGTACGCCCTGGATGGGTCGCCACACTATCGCAGGGCTGACACATAGAGACAGACAGCCATTCACACTCACATTCACACCTACAGACAATTTAGAGTCATCAATAAACCTATCCCCAACCTGCTCTCTAGTTAGTATGCTGCGCTTGCTCTTCTCCTTCTCTGTGTTTATTGGTGGTGTTGATGCTGCATCTGTTAAGTCTATGTAAGCAATTTGGCTTTGTATTATTGCCATTATTTATCAGCAATAATTTGTCATTATTGACCAATAATCTATCTGCCCAATATAAATCCTGCATGTTAGAAAATAAATGCAAGTTTTGGTCAGCAATAATTAACAGAAAAGTTTCTCTGAACAAAACTCTCTGAGTGTTTGCTCTCTAAATTATCTCTTCAATTTTCCTTTTTTTTTCTCCTGATGTAATTATAGCGACTTTTTCTCTCTGACAGAGAAAAGTTTAGTTCACTGACTGCCCACATTTCATGTGAAATACATCACAGTGTGACAAGTTACTTGTTGAAGAGTTTGAGGTTTGTGCATGTGTGAGGACAACAGTTTAGTGTCAGTCAGCACTGACACCGTACAAGCAGAGTAAATAAGCTTTGACTGCTCTCCTCCCACACAGTGATGGGTCTTAACCACACACACACACACACACACACTTAATTATGGTATATAAAGACAGGCTCAAAGATATATATATATATATATATATATATATATATATATATATCACAGAAAGATAACATAGAATTACAGAGATAAATCTTCAACAGGAGGGTAATTTAAAATAAATGTCTGAAGTGTAAACCTGGTGATTGCTAGATCTGTTACAGCATCTCCACAAACATGTAATTCACATTCTTCACATATCTGTCACCACAACATTCTTAAAAGACTGCATAATCAGCTGAAGTACAGGAACCAGCATGTACAGTGCAAGTCTTATCTAATCTTTATATTTAAATTTGCTATTTTCAATCACAGAGTAAGAGAAGTTTTTTTTTTCTCCTTTTTTTCCCCACATGATTAAAGCATCATGTTCATAAGACACTTTGGTTTTAAGTTGAAGCTGTCAGGCCCAGAAAGAGAGACCGAGAGAGAACACTGCTTTTTACTCAACCTACATGCATGTTCACTGTAAAAAAAAAAATAGACAGAATTTGATAGTAACACATAAGGCCCGTTTCCACTGAAGAAGTTCCTGGTACTATTTGGGTTTGGGGGGCAGGAACTACTACAGGAACGTCCTCTCGCTCGGCCCTCTCAACCACCGTGAGATTTAGTTGCATGTTGCCTCAGTTGATGCTTTCTAGACATCGTGATTTCCCAAAACTGAATAAATACCACACATAGCAACACAAAACTGCTTTGCTAGCTCAATCATGTTGTAACTAAGATATCCGCTGGAAAAAAAAAAAAATTTTCACGGACCGTGACCGGAGTTATTACAGACACCGCTAACTGCTAACCCCGAAGTTCCTGCAGTGGAAACGGACCTATAGAACTTTTTGGACATGAAGTCCTTCCACTTAAAATTTGGACTTGTTTATAAGTAAAGTTCTTTTCAAAACCTTCATGAGTATATGTTTATAGTACAGAATAAAACAACAGTGACACAAGGGCAAAATACTACAACAGGCAAAAACATTTCCTTTTTTTATAAATGTGAGGATGTTGTTCTGCATTTAATATGGTCATCCCTCACAAGCTGGTCACAAAACTGTACAGTCTGGGCACCAGTTCTTCCCTGTGTTCTTGGCTCATGTACTTCCTCACAGACACCACCAGAGCAAGTTAGAGTGGGCAAGCACATCTCCTCCACCCTTACTCTCAGAACTGGGGGCGATTTTGCCTTATTTATAGGACCACAGTAAATTGACAGGAAAGGTAGAAGAGAGAGGGTGGATGACAAGCAACAAAGGAATGAATGAAATTCTATTTGACTTCCTTGGTGTAAGAACAATTAGAAATACACCAAAACACACACAAAAGTTAAGAGCAGCAGCAATTAAAAGTGTCACAACTTTAAAATAAAATAGTAAAATAATAGCCGCGGCAGTGATAGTGCATGTTTAACCCTGTGTATTGTAGTGTAGCAATGGAGGCCACAGCTCTGGGATGGAAGCTGTTTTTCATTCTGGGCTTAATGGGCTTTCTTTTTGAGTTTGTTGGTGTAAATAATGTCCAGTCCATGGAGCTTCAACCTGATGATGCGCCATGCCGCCTTTACCATACGATGGAGGCTGTGACATTCTGCAGCTGTGCAGTTGGCATACCACACTGCGGAGCAGCTGGTCAGGATGGACTCAACAGTGCTACTGTAGAAGTTGAGAAGAAGTTTTTGAGGTAGTTTCCTCAGGATTCAGAGTCTCTGCTGAGCTTTTTTTGACCAGCTGTGAAGTGTTGTTGGTCCTTGTCAGCTGGTTTGACAGTATGACTCCCAGGAACATCACTTTTCCACCTCCACTATCTCCCCATGTATGTGGAGGGGGGCGTGAGCTCTGATCTTGGTCCTCCGGAGGTCAATAACCATCTCCTTGGGTTTGGAGGTGTTGAGGAACAGGTTATTGTCTCCACACCAACAAGTGAGATGGTCCACCTCACGCCTGTAGGCCATCTCATTCTCTTCAGAGAACAGGCCCACTATGGTCGTGTCATCAACAAATTTGATTTTGGTGAACAGTGTAAAGAGCACTGGCCTTAGCACACAGCCCTGGGGGTACCAGTTCTGAGAGTAAGGGTGGAGGAGATGTGCTTGTCCACTCTAACTTGCTCTGGTGGTGTCCGTGAGGAAGTACATGAGCCAAGAACACAGGGAAGAACTGGTGCCCAGATTGTACAGTTTTGTGACCAGCTTGTGAGGGATGACCATATTAAATGCAGAACAACATCCTCACATAGGTGTTTGGTTTCTCCAGGTGTGTCAGGGCAAGATGGAGGGCTGTTGTGATGGCATCCTCTGTGGTGTGGTTAGTCCTTTATGCAAACTGGTGTTTATCCAGATCATGTGGAATTACAGTCTTAATGTGTGAGAGCACCAGCATCTCAAAGCACTTCATGATGATAGGTGTTAGTGCTACAGGATGGTAGTCATTTAGGCACATCACAACAGGTTTTTTTTGGGCACTGGGATAATCATGGAAGTTTTAAGGCATGATGGGACAGCAGGTTATTGTAATAACAGGTTAAATATGTTGGTTAACACTCCTTTAAGCTGGTCAGCACAAACCAATAATACTCGCCCGGATACTCCATCCGGGCCAGCTGCCTTGCTCCCGTTGACTCCCCTCAGGACAGTCCTCACCTGATGTTGCTAGAGGACCAGCACTGGCTCACTGTCAGCTGAGGTGAAGGGTGGATCCACCTCCTCCCTCTGGGTTTCAAAGCGGGCGAAGAACTGGTTTAGGGCATCGGGCAATGTGGCATTATGACATCCATACCTGCACTGTTTTGATGGTTAGGTTAACTCTGCAGATCCGTGATCAGGAGGAGATAAATGTGGTCTGACTGACCTACTTATGCTGACGGGATTGCCTTGAATGCCCCTGAAATATTGGTGTATACTTGGTCGAGTATACTGTCGTAAATGTCACATTCTTGTAGAATTTAGGTATGACCAGTTTAAAGTCTACATGACCAAAATCCCTTGCTACATTGACTACACTGTCCGGGTAAGCTATTTACTGGCACCGTCATGCCTCTCCAGAGCTAACTTAGCTTTAGCTTGCGGGGGGATGTAAACTGCCATGGTTGTTATGTTTGTTAATTCCCTTGGCAAAAAGAAAGTTCTGCACTTTACCACCAGGAGGTCCAGGTCAGGGCAGCAGTGTCTCTCCACCATGTCCACAGCTGTGCACCATTTATTGTTCACGAAGATATACAGTCCTCCCCCACGGCTCTTACCAGAGTCTCTCGTCCGGTCCGCTCTGTAAGCAGAGAGGCCCACTAGCTGGATGCTGTGTCTGTTAGGTTTTCATTGAGCCAGGACTCCTTGATGATAGTGACACAGTAAGGCATCATTCTCGCTCTGATCTCGTCCAGCTTATTGACGGGTGACCTTGTGTTCGCAAGGAAGAGGCTTGGTAGGGCTGGTTTGTATGGGTTAGCCTTAAGCTCAGCCCGCAGGCGTGCCCACTTCCCTCGCTTTTGCTTCCTCTCCCTCTGCCACAGGCACAGCTACGCTGATATGGTGGCTAGTCCGAGAGTCTATAGGGTACTGAGAAAAGTTGTACCAACTTGCGGACTATACAATGTTCACAGATATTTAACAACTGTGAACAATCATAACTGATAATAGCTACTGTCTTGCTTAACAGAGCTAAGAAATACACAAACAACACTAAAGCGGTGTAAAACTGGCCGGTCTGAGCTCGACTCAAGCCGGCTGATGATGTTACCTGCAACTCAACTGCTCAAATTACTGGCAGCTGGTTTTAGAACTAGAGCATGTCACCTGTTTCAAAAGCCAATCGGCTTGTAGTTCTTTGGTCAAGTCAAAATGACTGCAGACGGCGTGTTCGCTTGCAGCAGCAGGTGTTTCATCCCCGCTGAGCCCTCTGTTTCCGTTTTCATGGTGTGCCGGTGTTGGACGGGGGGTTGCTGCTGCTCGCTGTTTGTGCTTATGCCCCCCACACATAAACTTTCTCACTGAGCTTCTCGGCACTTCTACCTTCAGAAAACCCGATCAATGTGAGTCACAGGGTGCAATTTTATTGTGAAACAATAGAGATGGATGCAGATGGATTGAAGCCGTCTGCAGTTCAGTCCGGCAGCAGCTGACCCTTTAATGTGATTTATTAGAGGGGAAAAGGAAGTGACTGGAATGATTGGTGGACAGCGACGGAGGCAACTTTTAATTAATTTAACACATTTTCAATCTTTACAATTTGAGACCTCAAATCAAATCAATCAAAGGTTTACTTCACTCAGAAGCTGCTTTTCTTTTCAGTCCTGAGTTGTCATCCATCAAAATCAAGCCAGAGTTTGTTTATTTGAACGGTGATAAAAACACAAATCAAATAGCTGAGAAATAAATGGATACATTTTTCAAAGGTTGGAGCCGATTTAAGTCATGCACCAGCAAAGCAAACAAAAGAAAGCTGAGCAAATAGAAAACAAACAGCCTGTGTCCCCTTTCTTAATTCTGAGTTTTTGTGGGTCTGTGAACACAGCACAGATGGAGCTCTTCTTACTTTTTCTCAGCAGTTTGTGGAGTTTTTTTTTTTGTTTTGTTTTGTTTTGTTTTTTAAGATTTTTTGGGGGGGCATTTTTTTGCCTTTATTTGATAGGACAGACAAGCATGAAGGGGGAGAGAGAGAGGGAGCGACATGCAGCAAAGGGCTACAGGCTGGAGTTGAACCCGGGCCGCTGCAGCAACAGCCTTGTACATGGGGCGACTGCTCTACCCACTAAGCCACCAACACCGCAGTTTGTGGAATTTTGAGTCATGGGCTGGATAATTGATGTGTTGATCCGATCACAGCTGATCAGACCAGATCAATGGCTGAGAGAAGCCGTTGTTTATGAGTGAATGCAAACTTTTAGACCCAGCGCAATAAATGGTTAAGTTTCACTTTCCCTGCGCCTGCCATTTTGCTGCTCCACCTGTGCCCAGAGAACGCTCTGCGCTACAAGAATGTGTAGCAAAGAATAAAAAAAAAGGAAATCAAAATGTTCATTAAATGCTCAAATCATGGCAGCCAGCCACCAATAAATGAATAGGTGGAAAACCCTGTTGCCTCTTGAATTCTTAACAATCAAATATATAAGGTGGCAGTCATATGAGCATCTACCCTAAACAATATCAGCATCAGAAAACCTTCAGTAAAGTATTGTGGTAAAAGGCTGGCAAGAAATATGACTTTGATTGTTTTTAAGTATCTCAGGGTCTTGTTCATAAGTGAGGGTAGAATGCAGCGTGAGATGGACCAGCATTTGGTGCAGCGTCTGCAGTGATGAGGGCGCTGCACGGGACCACCGTGGTGAAGAGGGAGCTAAGCTAAGCTAAGACGAAGCTCTTGATTTACTGGTCCATCTATGTCCCAACCCTCACCTATTGTCACAAGCTCTGGGTAGTGACCAAAAGAGAACAAGATTGCAGAAACAAGCGGCCAAAATGAGCTTCCTCCGTGGGGTGTCTGGGCTCAGCCTTAAAGATAGGGTGAGGAGCTCAGAGATCCGGAGGGAGCTGAGAGTAGAGCTGCTGCTCCTTCGCGTCGAAAGAGGTCAGTTGAGGTGGTTCAGGCATCTGATCAGGATGCCTCCTGGGCGCCTCCAGGCATGTGCAACTGATAGGAGGCCCTGGGGCAGACCCAGAACACGCTGCAGGGATTACATATCTGGCCTGGGAACGCCTTGGGGTCCCCCAGAAGGAGAATGCGTGCTGGGGAGAGGGACGTCTGGGGCGCTTTGCTCGACCTCCTGCCCCCGCGACCCAGCCCTGGATGAAAATGGATGGATGGAAATCTGGAAATCATAACATGTATCTGTCTCAATCATTGTCCTCTATTTCCACCTGTTTATTTTGTTTACTCCGTCTCTTATTTCTTCTTGTAATTGTTTTGTCCTCCTCAATAACAGAAAGAGAACAAATGTGAACTTCCCCCGCCTCTCTGTCTTTGTCCAGTCTGTAAGGCAGCTAAAGCAGACCTGGTCTTCCTGGTTGATGGTTCCTGGAGTATTGGTGATGACAATTTCCTGAAGATCATCCGCTTCCTGTACAGCACATCCGGAGCTCTGGACCAGATCGGCCCGGATGGCACACAGGTAGGACACACAGGTTGCCTTCACGGACGTTGTTATTGCTGGTTTTTCTTTCACTCTTCAGTGTTACTCAAACTGAGAACTATTTGTAGTCCATGAAAACCTTGACTCCTGTCATTCTAAACACTTTTTGTCTGGTATAGTAGCTCTAGCCACACTGTTTGATTGACAGGTCATTGACAGGAAGTCACAGTGCAGTAAAAGCACAAGAAAGGAAAGAAAAAGCCACTGAACTAGAGATGGAGACCTGGAGCTCTGCTTTCTTTGGGGAGCAAAAGCTGCACTTTGCCAGTTAAATGGTGTTTTCCTGAGGCACAGTTACCTTTTCATGCTTTTTCCTGTCCTGTATTTTGGTGACTTGTCATGTACTGCTGTGGCAGCAGAGAAGGAGCAAAGAAAGAGAGCATCAGTGGTAATCCTCTGAGAACTGAAAAACTGGTGTTCGCACTGACTCACTCTGCACACACCACTCCTGTGTTAAACAATACCTTCCTGATGAAGTTGTTGAAGGCACAACCACCTATCTAAAATAGTAGATGGACCTATCCAAAACAAAACTCATGTATTTGATCTATACATGAATTAAATGGATTCTTGTGATTTTCATTATATATTTATCTCAGCAAACACAAATAAACCCATCATTTCACTGTGATTATGGCAGTGGTGAGTAGGATTTAAATTACCAAATAACTGAAAACAAGTAACATAATCGATAAAGAAATTTGTTATTGATTAACTTGTCAGCCTTTTTTTTATACACTTTATTTTTTTCAAGCTTGTTTTCATATATACAGCTTATTTGTGTTTTAGTTTGTAATTCATTACCAAGACAGAGTTAAATGGAAAATACGTTTGAAAAAAATACACTGCTCAAGAAAATGAAGGGAACACTTAATGGTCACAAGTGCTTTGGTGCCAATCAAAAAGCAAAACAACCCCCAAAAAGAGAATGGTTTTACATGTGGTGGCCACAGACAGTTGCTCGTCCCTTATCCTCCCTGACTGATTCTTCTCTAGTTTGGTGTTCTGCTAGTGTCCTTGTCACTACTGGTAGCATGAGGCGGTACCTGCAGCCCAATCAAGGGAATCAGGACAAATTAAAGGTTATTTTCACCATTTTCAGCATTTTTTTTAGCCACAGCAGCCAGCATGTACGAGGAGCTTTATAAGCCAGCTGTTAATTTTGTTATTAAAATTGCAAATGCTTTAATTCAATGTTGATTTTTTAATGAAATTTTACCTCTCCCTTCAAACTAACTTCAGCTCTAAATACAGCCTTGCACTCTTGTGAAACAGCACTAAACTCAGCAGAACCCCAGAACAAGACATTTT
This sequence comes from Epinephelus lanceolatus, assembly GCF_041903045.1. Taxonomy (NCBI): domain Eukaryota; kingdom Metazoa; phylum Chordata; class Actinopteri; order Perciformes; family Serranidae; genus Epinephelus; species Epinephelus lanceolatus. The sequence continues at coordinate 36,277,031 of NC_135749.1, read as the reverse complement.
TAGGACAAACTAGTACAAGATAACAAACTGTGAAATGCTGACAGTCATTGTACTCTGTGTCAGTCATTTACATATAACCATTTTCCCCTAGTGTCTCCCAAGTGGCCCAAACCCTGCTCAGTTCTGTGTTCAGATTCTTGTGCTACAGCAGCTGAATACTTGAAATAAGCTTCACTAAGCTGCTCTCATTTATGTGTTTTGTTAGTACAAATAAAGATTATTCCTGTGTGGTCTCCCAGGTGGCCACGGCCCAGTTCACTGAAGAAACAGCTCATTTATATTCTCTGGATCGTGGTGCTCTCCTCAGTTCCTGCCATGTTTTTGGTTTATGTATGTTGTCATTGTTTGCCTTTTTCTCTCCACTAATCCAAGTTCAGCTCAGTCACAACACCAGGACCAAATTCAGTTAGTGGACCGCCTATTAATGCTTAGACATTTGTTTAAAGCACTACATGATTTGTATCAATCACAACCACACCACAAGCACAGAAAGGAAACAAGGCTGTGCTGTTCTTCTGCAGCACACAGGTGAAGTTCTCTGATTTTCTGCAGATGGGGGAAAGTAAAAACAAAGTGCTAGCATCACATTCAGGCTCGCCTCTGTTCCACTGGTTTCAGTAACGTAAAGCAATCTCTCATTTATTCATCTTTTTGACTAAGTGAAGCCTGTTCCTGGATATACTTCCTACATGCTAAATTTACCAGGGCAGGTACCTACAGTACATCATCATACCTAGGCTTCGTCCATGTCTAAAATATCCACCAGCACAATTTTTATGAAGTAATTCTTCCTATTTTGTAGTTGTAATATCTGCTGTCTTCACTAATCAGTCCCCTCGGTATGCTGTTATTACAGTCATGTCTTAGATTGACTCATGTCTTTTGTTGATATCTGACATTTGACCTTTGATGGTCCAGGAAGGCTCATGAGAAGTTATGTTGGTTGATTGCTTTTTTTGGAAAAAATATTCTCCTTATCTCAACATAAGTGAATCATACAACGCACTGTTAAAGAAAGGCTCTTTTCCAACAACCAAGTCTCACCCGTAGTCGTCGAAATCCGGCACTTAGTCAGTGACTTCTTTCATCAGACACTGTTGGCATGATACGTGGGCGGTCGCCATTATAGTTGAACGGCACCCGGCAGCATCAGGGGTAAACACAGCAGGACAAGAATGAAAGTTAAGGTGGCAAAGTCCAAGTGGGGTGGGCGGGAGGGGTGTTGACTGGGTCCAACAAACACAGACTTTCACCCAGGAGAGCGGTGTTCACATCCAGTAAGATTGTTCTTTTTTCCTAAACTCAGACTTGTGGTTTTGTTGCCAAAACCCAACCATGTGGGTTAGTAGTTTAAGGAAAAAAATATCAAATTGCAGTGTATCAGCATAGTGTTTTGAAAGAGACTGTATGTAAATGGTAAATTTCATGTGAAAACACAAGTGTATTTTGAAAGAAGGCAATGCATGTAACAGGCAGAACTTGACCTCCCAGAAAGTCAACAGCCAATGCACCCAGGGTACCTTGCATGTCTTATCTGCACGTGGAAAGTCCATGACTAAACATCGATGTAGCACAAGAATGGAGTGAGAATGTGTTGGTTCCAAGGTGGCATTTTTACTTTTAGCATTATAGCAAATAGGGATGGGTCACGATTTTCGAATTTCGAATAGTCGTTTTATTTTTGAAAAATCGATTTTTTAATTACTATTCGCCGTCTTATTTCCCCTCCTTTATTTGACATGCAATTCAGCTCCTAACCGCACGAGGGCAGTATAGGATTGCTACAGCGGTGTGAGATGGGCTACCAGCTAGTTTGATGCTCTTCTACAAACAGGAGAAACATGCAGAGACTACTACTCCGCGAGGAATGACCGCAGTCATTCGGGTTTCATAGTCGAGCGCACTTCCGTGTAGTAGTTTCCGTCAAAAATCCCCACGATGTGAAAAATACATGCCGAGCAGTCACCAGTGCGCGCGGTCGTAAAATGTGAGCTTCGTGTGCACAGGGCTTGTGGACGTCCGCTTTGAGTCCCCGCGCAGACCTCGTTCCGCCCAAGTATGTTCGGGCCTTTAAAGATGAATGGATCTCTGTGTGCGTGGCTTCGAAAAATTGTCGAATAGTTGCCATGATTTTCGAATAGTGTTTTTGCTTGTGCTGCCCATCCCTAATAGCAAATGTCAGTGGGAACCCAATTTATTATTCTTACTTATGTAACAGAACCTGGAAGTTCTTGCTTCATTAGAAGCCTGTTTACGCCTGGTATTAACATGCATTTTAGGGATTCAAACACAAGTGGACAGCCAAAACACATCGCCATTCACAACTGTGTCTATCATGTGTCTCTAGCTGACCGTTTGTGTTCAGATTTCGTTCTTGCTAACATGCTCACTGGATAGGTCAGGCACCTAACTTTTCATCCAACTTTTCATAAAATGGTGAAGTTATACAGGGTGAGCGCACTGTCTCTGAAACAACCACCACATCCTGCAGTGATAACCTTGTACATGTTGGGTATCTCTGCAGGTGGTTTGAGTGATTGCATTACAATGTTTCTTGGGGGTCGTTTACACTTGTAATTAGCATTGTTCACTTGTGATTCGATAGCCAAAGACGCATGTTAAAATCAGGTATAAACAGGCCTAAAGGCTCTTTATAGATGTGGACTACTCTTAAAGGTTAGTTCAGATTTTTTAAATGAATATTTCAAATTTCTCCCCTGACCTCAATACAATGGAAGCAGAGCTGGTTGATAAGAAGAAATGAAATGTTACAATAATACCTTGCAACAAAATTGCAGGGTTGACTATTGGTGCTTTCACAAAATATTCACACAATGAGATACATAATCATTTGTGATGTGGACATAATGACTAAGTAGAAAAAGGTAAACAGCTAGAGCAGTTTGGTAAGTTCAAAAAATTACATCACTTTACTCAACAGTTTTACGATGTTAGAATATCCAAAATCTAAGAACAGTACCTAGTCTCCAATCATTATATTAATATAATATGGATAGTAGCATCAAATGTGATTTAGGGCTGGGCAATACGCCCAGCCCTAAATCACATTTGATGTCTTAATGCATTGAAAAATTACTTTGAAAAACAGGAGTGTGTCCATGGCAGCAGAAACATGGAAAGACCATAGCATGCAAAATGAAAGGCATCTGCTTGGTTAGATCAAACTAGGGTCTCTTTTTAAAGTCGTGACCCTTTAAACAAAACTCACTGTAAGACTTTGCACTTTCTTGTTGTTTAATAGTTATTTTATTGCATTGTCTGACAGGTTGCCATCGCCCAGTTCAGTGACGATGCCCGGACTGAGTTCAAACTGAACTCGTACAGTGATAAAGAGCGACTGCTGGACGCCATCAACAAGATCTCCTACAAGGGAGGAAACACAAAGACAGGTGAGTGCACCGCAGGGAGACACAGCAAAATGAGCAGGAATGTGACCTGCTTCTGTTGTAGAAATACTTGTGAGTTATTGAATGGTGGCTGAATCTGGTTCAGTGGCTGCAGCAGATAAAATCCAGATTTTTACCCAAAAGAAATCATCTCTAAATCTAGGGCTGTCCCCCACTAAGAATTTTCCCAGTCAACCAATAGTCGTCATTTAGGGCCATTAGTCTCCGGCATGTTTACGATATTAATTTAATTATCAAATTATATAATTTGGGCGGGGCAACACAGCGGTTTGAGTTCAAGGTTTGTGAAAGAATAGTATAAGTTACATTGTTAACACTGTGCTACATTACAGAGAAATACAAAACCGTACTAATGAACCTTCATTAATATAGGCCTATATTTTATCTACAAGTGCACGTCACACACTGAGTGAGACACCTGTTAATGATGCTGTCGGCAAAGCAGTAATGATTGTGCTAAGTGGCTAATGGGCATGTAGCTACTTCAGTGTTTCAGATGATATGTCATGTTTGTAGTCGACGAATGAAGATGAGTTTACATATCACCTTGGGTTTGTCCTTCACCTTCTCAAAATGATCCCACACTTTGGATTTTGGTTATTAACTAGGGACTACTAGGGGCCGTACACATGCTGCATCTTCAACTGCCTGAAAAATTGAGGTCAGGCGCTAGGTGCTACTCTTGTGCCTTTTTTGTGCGAGCTTTCAGGAGCCCAAGGCAGGTTGCAGCTGAGGTTGCTAAGCAACCTTAACAAGCATCATATGGCCTATTTACCTGAAATCCTGAGTTCTGGGTAGCCCTGCACTAAAATGATCAACTCTTCCATATTTATCAGACTGAATATTTCCAGAAGAAGGGAAAGATACCTGTCAGCTGTGATTGATTAACGTGACTGCTGACTGCTGAGCGTGGCCGCTTCCTCTGTCTGTCCTTTCAAATTAAATTCCCGCATGGTTCAGTCATATAGGATTCAATTTTTTTTTTGACAAGAGGCAGGTCCTCACAAGCTTTCATGTTTGTTTCTTCTGCAACTAAGCGACCAATTAAATATTGCTGACTAATGACCTTTCTGGTCGATTAACTGTCAATAAGAGGGCAGCCCTATCTAAATTCAAGAAAGACACCATATGAGACACAGACACACACGCACACACACACACACACACACACACACACACACACACACACACACACCACCTATTATCAATAGTTATTGAGCAGCAGGCAACCACACACAGAAAATTAAATGTGTGAGAAAATGTGTGTTTGCATTTGTGTCTGCAAGTCAAACATTTGCATGTTCTTGCCCTTGTGAACACATCTTCATGCATACATTCATGTAAAACAAGTTTACATAGGAATGTGATCACACGTTTGCATTAATGCCGACAATCTTGTACGTGTATAAGATGCACAGCAGCCTATATTTCTTGAGTGTGTGTGTGTGTGTGTGTGTGTGTGTGTGTGTGTGTGTGTGTAATGAGAGGAAGTCTGTGGGGAAACAGGGAGAGGTGTAGTCATTAATCAGTGTTTACAAAGCAGCGCAGTCACTTTCTCCTGCAGCGACGGGACTGCAGAGATTTGTAACAGTGTCACTGCTGTGGAGAAATTCTCCCACTGCTAATGTCACACTGTAAAACACTAATCCTCCTTTTCTGTCAGGAAGCAGCAGTTTGGGGCATTTAAGAGCACTCAATCGCTTCGTTCTGCACAGTGCAATTAAAAATCTGTTTCCCAGTGTTCCCACAGGCCTGAAGGGTATTTGATTACTGGATCTGTCTGACAGACCTGGTGCTACTTGACTTCTTTATTAAAATGTATTAACCCTGCAGCAGCTCTGTGGTCTGTCCTGCATAAAACATCTCATCCTGAAGAAAACCCCTGTGATCAATACATACATAGGCTGCTGTTTTAAAATGAAGCAACCAATTATAATTTTGTGAAGCTGACCATTTTACTATACATACATACATAATACTGAATAAATAAAATGATATAAAACAGAAGAAAGCAACAAAACTTGCCATCTGGACAAGCTGAGATACAGAGAGTTCAATCTGTTCCTTTTACCTCATGAGTGACTCGAGTAAAATCTTGATAATTTTTCATTATTTTTTTGTTTCTACACCACAGACATCTACACAGTGTAATGCTGGCGTATGTATATGTCTTAAGAATATATGCAGCTTCCCTGATTGAGAGAGTTTGCTACATTGATTTGAACTTAACTGGATTTCACTCAAAGACCAAACAACTTTTACTTTTTTTCCATTTTTTGCAAGTTCAGCAGTTTAGTGCGATAGTTCCATGAGTTTCAATAACTTCATTAGTCATCAGGTGAAAAACCTTTCAATAGAAAAACACAGAAAAAGAAAAAAAAACAAAAACATCACAGACCCAAAGAGGCCGACAAAAATATCAAAATATGTGTTCCTCAAAAAACAGTGGTCAGAATTTCACCAAATTTAGTATACAAGCTCTTGGGCCAACTATTAACGAAAGAATCAAGTGCTGTATTTATTGATGAAAGTGTGCATGGCCTATTAAATTTTAACTCATAACTCCAGATGACTTGATTTGACAGTCCTAATGAAATTCTCTGGAGACATCTGAAGTGGTGTTACGAACATGCCTACAAAAATTCCACCAAACTGTCACATGGTGGCACTGTAATTAAGGCATTATTGCCCCTCACACCATAAGCCCAAATGATTGGAAATATGACACACAAGTCCAGCTGAATTAGTCTTATCAAATTAACAGATCTTGATGAATTTTGAGTTTATTAACACTAAACATATTATACAACATCTTTGGAGAAATATACAACTTTCTATTATAAATGAGCAAGATGAGTCAAAAAACATGGCGTTCATCAATGAAGCAACCTTGTTCAGGATGAGGCTTGGCAGGAAATAGGCCATAACTCAAGTTTCCTTTGGGCAATTCTGATTAAACTCAGTGGACACATCATAACTAACATCTTAACTTACATACCAAATTTTGTTTAGTTCCGTGAAGGGGAGCTAATGACTTGACTTTGAGTGTACTGTTATTGAAATGCTGCATACGCTGTAATGATGGGACACCTTTGTGACTTGTCTAACTCCTTTTTCAGACAGAAATAAACAAGCTGAAGTGACTTTGCTCAGCCGCCTGGTGGAGCACTGCTCTTAAAGGCTCTCTAAGTCTTCCTAAGCTTGAAAAGTTTTTGTCACATACAGCAAACATCCCCTCACGATATGCTAGCTACATGTCCTCTGAAAATGCTGTGAAAAAGTCCACTCTCTGTAGGCAGCCCAGGCTGACCGGACTTTTTGCACTACTAAAGTTAAGCATTATACCGGCTGCCTCTCCAGACTTTGTAGAGCAATCAGTCCTGCACAGTGTTACTGCAGATCACAATATGGTGAAGACACTTGTTCATAGCTTTTACTGGTACACTGTGGTGCTTTCGATTGCTCCAGGCAGCACATAGGCTGATTGGTTCAGTCCAGTTTGACTTGACTGTGTGTCTTACCCTGACCCATTGCTTCAGTTCCAAAAATGTTCTTTTTTTTTTTTTTAATGAAAGCTGTTAGTTAGGCTATTATAATGTTTCCAGGAATAGCAGATTTTATTTGCCAACCAAACCACGCCAGCATACGCTATATCAGTTCTCATTCCAATGTATTAGTCAGATAAAGGCAGTTTAATTGGATTTTTAAATAAGTCTGGGATCCCAGGTGTCCTCTTATTTCTTGATACAGCCCTAAAGTGCCGTGCCATAGTACTTTAGTGGTCTTAGATGTGGAATTGGTCCCTGACTGCTGCAGAATGGCTCCTAACTGTTCTTGGACAAAACACACAAGACCGATTCTCTTCATTCATTCTGTCATCCTTTAATAAAAATTCAGACTGTGGCTGCTGGGCCTGTGGTTTCCCTGCTGAGCCACTCCGATGTTCATTTATATCAACATGCTGTGCACCAATTATCATGGTCTGTCATCACACTATAGTAGCTACAATTTTTGTGTTAAGTCATTGTCTTGTAGTGGCATCTAATGATTAATTTGTATGAAACCTGAATTTCAGTTGTCAGTGCTCTGATTGTCTCCACAAAGTAAACAATAGATGTTAGATGGAGGACAAACAGATCTTGTATTTGTAAAGGTTACTGGGACATGGAGTTCAGACGCAGCCATTTAACTGGTACTTAATTAAAATCCTACAGTCTCAGAACACCATTATAAGGGGAAATAAAGTGGAAAAAAGTCTTCTGTGAAACAGCATTTCTCCTCTCCATTTACAGCAATTTGATCTGTTATGTCCTGTGTCTCTTATGTAATCATTTATTAGTAGCAACCAGCAGCTCTATAGTTCGCACTTAGTAGGTTGGTTGGTCAGTCCAATAAAAAAATCCCCAACCTTTGGCCGGGTAGTTTTTGCCTTCAGAGGCTGATATTTGTTATGGAGGTTAAGTGCATGAAGTGTGTGAATTCTCATTGAATTCTCTCTTTATTTTGTATGTCGTGTATTATGTTGCAGCAGCACAGGACAATCACCAAACTAAATTACTCTAGAAATAGTTAATAAATAAAACTTAAGAATGCAGTTAAAAAACTTCTCGTCACACTCTCGTCCTCAGTAGCTGCAGTTACATGCATTATTTCTTTAATTCTATTGAATTCATTTTGATTAGAGATTCCAACTGAACTGTTTACATGGACGCTATATAAAGCGATCCAGGCACACAGTGGTTCTACGTGCTGCGAAATGTCTTATCTGCCAGAAAAATATAACAGAGGAAGTTGTAACCCAGGTTATTTTCTGTGGCAACCAATACAGATGCCCCCTAAACACTTCACATCCAGACTGTCAGTAGATACTACAATTTACCATTGTTCCCTAAACATCTCATATGCAGGCTACTGCAACAGGTAGTGCATGCAATTTATTGATTACAGCACTCACTTAAGCACTCGCAGAGCATTGAATATTTTTTTAAATTTGTCAGAATCTGCAGTTGCGGTACGTAAAACAGCCGTTGCAACATGTTGTGTGCAGCACACGCACCAGCTACGTCCACTAACAATTCCCCCACGTGGGCACCTTTTTTTTTTCCCCCCAGTGAGAAACAATCAGGTTTACACAGTTATTAGGCAGTAATATTTTACTTTTTAATGTAATAAGGTTTAGGTTTACAACACCCCTCTCAACCTGACTGAAAAGTTCTTGCTATCAGACCAGTCCCTTCTGATTGAGATGATTACATGAGGCATTTTAATCTGATTGAGTATTATTCTCATCATTTGTGGAACAACAGGGTCCATGTAAACAGATCTGGGATTTAGAATCAACGTATTAAAAGACAGACTTTAATTTACCTTAATATTTTTTCCATACTACCCTGTATCAATACACAGTGCAGTATCAGTGTTTGCTGCTGCTGCTGCTGGAAGCATGTGTTCCTTCTCCCGCATCTGTTTTTAGGACTCTGAAGTACAGAAATAATTTCAAAATGATTGTATGATCACAACATTTAGCAGAATGATTTGCATCGTCTGTCCAATCAGGTCGAGCCATCCAGCATGTGAAGGAAAACATCTTCACAGTAGAGGGAGGAGTCAGGAGGGGAATCCCCAACGTCCTTGTGGTCCTCACCGATGGCCGATCTCAGGATGACGTCAACAAGGTGTCCAAAGAGATGCAGATGGAAGGTCAGAGCTGTGTACTTTAATTTTTTACATGATAACAAGTCCCAGATATCCAGTTTGGATTTCAGGATTTAAGAAGAATAGGCTTGTTTTGTTGGTTTTGTTCAAATGACTGCATATGAAGCATCAACAGAAAGAAATAGCAGCACTAAATTTAATTTGCTGGTCCAGTTGGTCACCTTTTAGGACTATATCTTACATTTTCATTCATTCAAAATAACGTTTTTTTTTTTCAGTGGTGTAATCAAGCAGAAAGTAATGCACTTCTCTACAAAAAAAGGTTTTATATACCTGCATATCACATGCAGTACAGAAAATGTAGCACTCATGTAAATCTGATGTTAATTCAGATAGATCATTTTTGGCTTGTAAAATATTTTCTTTCAATTTTAGAGTCCTCATCCTCATTCTTCCTCTGCTTGTTGCCACATCTCTGTGTTTCTGTAAAGGGTACATTGTATTTGCTATCGGCTTTGCTGACGCTGACTATGGGGAGCTGGTGAGCATCGCCAGTAAACCCAGCGACAGACATGTCTTCTTTGTGGACGACCTGGACGCCTTCAAGAAGATTGAAGAGAAGCTGGTGACCTTTGTGTGTGAGGCTGCCACTGCCAGTGAGTAACCACAGCTCATCAGACATTCAGAGGTTGTCAGTTTCTAGTTGAAGACTGGAAGAGTCCCCCATGCTACATGTTATGTAGGCACACTGCCTTTTAACAAGGTGGGGTTTATTTACATGTCACTTCTGATTTGGTAACACCTCTGACACTCCCACCGCCCACAAGACAACACAGCTCAAAGCCCATTTATGTGCCTTTTTACACTGTTTTGAGGAAAAGGATCATTTAACCTGGAAATCATAGCAAACCTGTGCACATAATTTTCAGATTGAATGTGCCCCACACGATGGAGGTGTCTGTGGAACCAACAGTCCACTGTAGCTCTGTATTGCACTAAACTCTAAGCCCTGCCCTCTTTTTAGCAGTCCAGTCCAAGGTGAAGGATTTGATTTAAATCCCTTTTGTAACTGTACGGTGGTCAAATATTGTTTCATCAGTATGTCACAGTACAGAAGCTAAAGATGCTCCAACTTCTGTTTTGCTTGCTCTTTATATAAAACATTGAACGTGGTTGACTGTGTTAACATGATTCTGCTGTATTTCAAGGCTCTCTGAAGGAATGTGTTTTCTTAATCCAACACACATTTTTTTGTCTCTCCCAGCTTGTCCGTCTGTACCGATGAGCGGCAGCACAACTCCAGGTAAAAGATGAGGCTTTGAAGTATTGATATAAATAGAGAACAAGGGAGTAGCACAGAGTAAAGTCAAAGACAAACCCCTGCATATAAATCTACTGCAGTGCTGGTCTTTTCCATGTTTCCGCATTGTAAAAGCAGAACAGTATGCACATGTTCTCTACCCTGAGGATGTGCAAGTAATATTCTTTTTGCAGCTGTTTATTTTCAAGCAACAAGCAGAATATCTATTTACTCATTGTTAGGTAGTGCAACTATGATGATTTGAAAAGGCATAAAACAGTTATCTACAGCAGCCCATTTGGTGAGATCTTGCTCCTCCAATTGCTTTTCTCTATTTCTGTTTTCATGTCTGATTTCATAAATAAGACTGAAAGCTGATGTTAACAAGGTGCCACAAGTCACACAGAAACCCAGCAGTGCAGTGAAATTGCAAAATTCTTTGTGCTTAAAAACTCAGACACACTTTTAAAATGTCTCTTGGGGACATTTTGTTGTATGACAACAATGCCAAATTGTGGGAGAGCCAAGTCCCAATATCAAAAAGTCACATCAGGGGGCTTTACAGTCTTACAGCATGTGACTCCCTCTGTTCTCAGACCCTCAGGAAAAAAACAGTTTAAAAACAGCAGGGAAAAAAATGGGGAAAAAAACCTCAAAAACCACCGCAACAGAGGAGGGACCCATCTCCTTAGACGGTCAGACAAGGAATAGATGTCAGAAAATTGCAGTATTGAATCTGTATTGAGTCATTATGACCAAATTATGAAGCATCAGAAAACAGAAGTTAGTCAGTTACTTAGATTAGATTCAACTTCAGTCAGGACCACATTAGTCAAAGAAAACTTTATTTCCATGTGCAGTATTATATTTGGCAGTATGGCTCTGTTCTAGGGCCTCTCTGCCTTTCCCAGACTTACGCAGAAAGCCTCTTCCACATGCCTACGTGGAAATCTGAGGGCAGATTTTAAAATCTATTCTTTGACTCACAGGAAGCCAGTGTAGCGATTTAATGACCGGTGTAATATGGTCCAGTTTCCTGGTGTTTGTAAGGACTCTGGCGGCAGCGTTCTGAATCAGCTGCAGCTGTCTGATTGATTTTTTGTTAAGGCCTGTAAATAAGCCATTGCAATAATCCAACCTACTAAAAATGAATGCATGAATAAGTTTTTCCATGTCTTGTTTAGACAGAAACCCCTTAATTCTAGCTATATTTTTAAGGTGGTAAAAGGCAGATTTAGTAATAAACTTTAAATGGCTGTTGAAGTTCAGGTCTGAGTCAATAATAACACCAAAATTTCTGGCTTGATTTGTAGCTGTCAATGACAGAGAGCCAAGGTGGGCGCTGATCTTTGCCCTTTCATTTCTAGGGCCAAAAATTAATACCTCTGTCTTTTCTGGATTTAGCTGGAGAAAATTCTGGCACATCCAGTCATTGATTTGATGAATACAGTTACTCAGTGAGAGTAAGGGACTGCAGTCGTGTGATGACACTGAGATATAGAGTTGTGTGTCGTCGGCATACGTATGATAGGAGATGTTGTGATATTCCATAATCTGGGCTAGGGGTAGCATATAGATGTTGAATAGAAGTAGTCTGAGAATGGACCCTTGAGGAACCCCACATGTGATCGTAGTTCGCTCAGATTCATGGTTACCAATTGACACAAAAAAGTCCCTATCTTGTAAGTAAGATTTGAACCATTGTAGCACAGTGCCGGTGAGTCCCACCCACTTTTCCAGTTTGCTAAGTAGTATATTATGATCAACTGTATCAAATGCAGCACTGAGATCTAGTAATACCAGGACAGAGGATTTGCATGCATCATTATTCTGATGAATATCATTTAAGACTTTGATAAGTACAGTCTCAGTGCTGTGATGTGGCCGAAATCCAGACTGAAATGTGTTGAAAAGATTGTTTTGCATCATAATAGTATGGATTTGCTGGAAGACAACCCTTTCAATGATTTTCCCCAACAATGGCAGATTTGATATTGGCCTATAGTTACTAATTGTTGTGGCGTTTTTTAGGAGAGGTTTTATTACTGCAGTTTTCAAGGCCTGGGGAAACTGGCCTGCTTTAAGAGAAGTATTTATTATCTGCAGTACATCTGGAGCTATGCCGTTAAAAATGGTTTTAAAAAAGTTTGAAGGCAGAATATCAAGGCAGCATGTTGTGGGCTTTAATTTTGAAACCGTTTCTGTTAGAGTTGTGTAATCTAGGAGGCTAAAATGTCCTAGATTAACCGGAGGACAGGAAGGCACAAGTGTTACCATTCCTGAGCTGGAGCTGCACACTGCCTGTCTTATCTGTAATATTTTGTTTGTGAAGAAGGCTGCAAAGTCATTACATGACTTGTTAGACAGTAGTTCAGGAGGGAGTGATGCTATGGGGTTGGTCAGTCTGTCCACTACAGAAAAAAGTGTGCGGGCATTATTACTGTTTCTATTGATAATCTCTGAAAAATATGATTGCCTTGCATTCTTCAGTTCCTGGTTATAGTTGTAAAGACTCTCTTTATAAATGTTGTAATATACCTGGAGTTTGTTTTTTTGCCACCTGCGTTCAGCTTGTCTACATACTCTTTTGTATTCTTTAACCAGTGTGGCGTTTCTCCAGGGTGCCTTTTTCCTACCTGACATAACTTACATTGAAAGCCTTAAGACAGAGAGAGCACACCTCTCTGCCCTTCCATGCACCTACGTCGCAAGCCTGAGGCAGACAAAACAAACCTCCCTGCCCCTCCATGCATCTACATGGAAAGCCTAAGGAAGGGAGAGCAGCAGCAAAGCCCCGTAGGAACAGACCAGAGCAGCATCAATGACAAACAGAAATGACACTGATAAGTCAGACACAGCATGAAAAGGAGGAGCTGGGGTGGAGGCGGGTTGCAAAGCAGCTTGCAGAGGAAGCAGCAACAGTAGGCAGGCCAAAGCATTTTAAATAGGACACCCTGAATGAGATTTGCCAATTGGTTGCATAGAAAGGAATCAATCAATTGATTCCATCAATCGAGCTGATCCATCAGTTTATTGGGCTGAGATCAGCTGATGTAGCTGGGATGTAAGCTGAGCTTGACATCGTGTCCTGACTAAACTAACGCTATGCTCAGTTTTTCTGTCATGCACAAAGTGCAAGGACAAGAATTGCTGCTTAGCATCTAACCAGAAGTGTATTTTGTCAAGTGGTTCTATAAGTAATAAGTAAAACAGTAATGGGTAGATGTGAATTGTATTTGAATGCACTTTATACCTGCACTTGTCTTTGCTATGCACTTTATGTCTGTTTCTGCACTACGTATGTATTTTTGTGTGGCAGCCTTTGTGTCCAAGACAGATTTCCCCAGGGGCAAATAAGGTAATCTTGAACACTCTGGATATATACAGTATGAAACATGTGCAGCAGTTGCAGTAGGCATTGCAGGTATAAGTGTACAATATAAAAAGTGCTGTTAAATAAAATAGGTGCTATAATTATTGCTGTGATAGGAGGTGAAATATCTCTCTGTCTCACACACACACATGCACTCCAATAGGATTAAAATCACAGGAACAGCCCTTGAGAAATACATGTAATTTCATGAAATTGTAAATTTAATGTTGTGTTTATGTTCAGTGGTGAGTTTCTCAGTTGTGGAATGCACCAAACTGTCAGCAGCGATCATCATCATCAGCTGGTGTAGCTCTACTTTTATGGGATGTTAACAAGTTAAAATTCCTTCCATGTGTCATCAGGTTTCCGTATGATGGAGCTGTTTGGGCTGATGGAAAATCGGTATGGAAGCATGTCCGGCGTTTCTATGGTACCCGGCACCTTTAATACCTTCCCCTGTTTCCACCTGCACAGTGACGCTTTTCTGGCACAGCCAACCAGGTACACTAGTGTTCATTTTATCAGCATTTTTTTTTTATTTAATCTTTGTTATTGACCTGTTTCAATTGTCCTTTTAAGTTTTTATTTGGTGCTATATTTAGTCAGTCGCATCCTCTTTGTAGTTTTAGTTTTAGTTGACTAAAAGACTGGGTATTTTAGTAACATCTTAGTCAAATGAAACCATAAGTATTTTAGTGTAGTTTTAGGGAATGAAAACTGTTGACATTTCAGTCTTTTTTTGTCATCAGATTACAATGAATATAACAGTCAATCTTGTTGAGCCAAACCAAAAATTGCCATTTAAGTCAAAATGATTTCACATAAAATTTTATCTTACCACAAGTTGAATTATTAAAGGAGTATTTCACCACCAGAGACATGGCCTCTTAATAAAGCTAGGATGTCTATGTAGTAGGAAGACACACATACTTTTCAAAGTGGTGCTATATAACCAGAGAAAACAGAGAAAGCGAACACTTTTGCTCAAGATGTAGAAAACCCACAACTACCAGAACTCACAGTGACACAACATACCAATAAATGCTCAGCTGGTAAGTGTGGAGTAATGTGAACATGTCTGTTTGAAACAATGGCAGCCGGCTGGCAAGAAATCATCTCAGTCTCTTACACTTAAACATTAAGCTAAAACACATTTCTGAAAACATTTGAGGCGAGTAATAGGCAACAAAAACAGAATTTATTACCGTGCAGGAAATGTTATGGCTGTTCACAAACTCTCTTACTGCTAAACACAGAACTAAAATATGTTTCTAAACATGTAAGCGAGAAATAGGCAGTGCGGCAACATAGTCTTGATAGATATAGATAGATAGATATATATATATATATATATATATATATATATATACCTATCAAGACTATGTATATATGTATATATATATATATATATATATATATAGATATAGATATACATCCCAGTATATAAAACAGAGAGGGGCAGGTCTGTCTCTTGATCTGCTTCTATACTCTTTAGCTCAGTTTCCACCAAACACTTTTGGTATGGTACTTTTGGAACCAAAGTAAACCTTCAGACATGGTACCTAGACCCTAGCTTTTCCACCGCAAACAGTGCCCTTAAATGTGGGCGTGGTTGTTGTCACTCACTACTCCATCCAGTACTCGCTGTATTTCCTCATCACTGATGACACAGAGGGAAGTCTGCACCTCATTTATCGTCCACAGAACGAGGCTGCACGCCGACATTTTTAGAGCAAAATAAAACAGGCTGCAGTGAGATTCTCTCTCCATGGATATTCTAAAATAGCGGGTTTGTGCATTTAGTCCTTTTTTAGGCAAGCTCAGGGGTTTAGTGTTGTCATAACCCACAGAAACGACACTCGGCAATACATGCAGTTCACATAATCCGGTTGAAATTAATATATATTTTTAAAAGCTTGAAGATCCACTCATTACTAAAAGTGTATGTCACCCAAGAGAAACAATAAAAAGTAATGAAATGGTCAAAGTTGTCACAG
This sequence comes from Epinephelus lanceolatus, assembly GCF_041903045.1. Taxonomy (NCBI): domain Eukaryota; kingdom Metazoa; phylum Chordata; class Actinopteri; order Perciformes; family Serranidae; genus Epinephelus; species Epinephelus lanceolatus. Next base: position 36,261,278 of record NC_135749.1, on the reverse strand, counting down.
TAAAATTTAAGGTGTGCTGATGGATTAAATCAGTGAAGTGCCCTTTTAAAAATACAGATTTGCAGAAAGTATCTGATCTAGTGGTCTAATGATATCAATCTAAGGAATACATCCAGACAGCCTGATGTTGTCATTGTTAACTCTAAAGGGAAACTTTGGATTTTTTTAACCTGAACCCTATTTTTTCATGTTTTTCCTTTTAAGTGACTAATGGAGACAACAATGTTTGAAACTGGTCCAGTACTGAGTGAGAGGGCTCCAGTCAGAGCGGCAAAATGGACTGCAATGTAATCCAGTGGGCAATTGAGCACCGTCAATTTATGTCCACTAAAAGCCACTGACAGGCTCAGATTGTTATTACAAGTTTCTATCATTGTCACTTAAAGGATTTTATGGAGAACTGAAAGTTTTTCTATACTTTTTGCTGATCTGTTTGTCATTGTGACCAAGTCTTGCTTAAGGAAAAGTCTCGTTCTGACATTTTAGAAGAGATGACTTGCTGCAGGAAAAACAAAGGTGGAAAGGGAAGTGAGGCAGGAGTGCCGGCAAGACATTGTTGTGTTGCAGTACAGAAAGTGTCGGGATTACATGCAGCTGGTTTCACTGCTGCAGATGCAGCCCTCTCTCTCACTACTGGACCAATACCTAAAAATGATTGTCACTCAGGCACAAAAATATGGGAAAAGGGGTCGAGGTTCAAAAACACTAAAGTTACCCTTTAACTTAAGAAAGTTACCTCAAGCCCTGCTGACTGTGCACATTGTATGCTGTGGCTGTAGTCCTGTTATGGTGCACGCAGCAAAGGAACCAAAACTGCTACACCAGAAAAAAAAAATCTATTTCTTTCAACAAAAATAAAAAGAAACTTCATTTTAGTCCTGCTGTTTTTCAAGAATATTGCATGTTGATACAGTCACAGTTAGTGATGTCAGTGCTGTCTCGTCTTAGTTGTGGAAAAAAGGTTGTTGAGAAACAGATTTGGTCATAGTTTTTGTTAATGAAATTAACAGTAAGGTACACAGTTGCATTCATAGTCATTTTTCACAAATCTCCTCTCCTATTAAATTAGAACTAACACAGTGTGATATCTCTGCTGATTATTGATGGTATCCAGATCTGTCATAAATAGAGATATAAATATATACATAAATATAAAGACTTCCAAGTGTTTCCCTGGGTCTGATGTGTCCCTTCTGGCTCACAGGTACATCCATCCTGAAGGGCTGCCCTCTGACTACACCATCACCCTGCTGTTCAGACTGCTGCCCGACACTCCAGAGGAGCCCTTTGCTCTCTGGGAGATCCTCAATAAGAACAACGAGCCTCTGGTGGGAGTCATCCTGGACAGTGAGTCTGGCCTCTCTGCTGTGAAAGCATCTGGGTCTCACCCAATAAAATCAATAAAAACACATTTGTTTCTCTTAGTTATTATTTCTGTAATAACAAATCCATCACAATCATGAAGTGAATGTACTAAACACAAGGGACGCTCAGTGTTGCCATTCAGGAGCAATTCAGGTGAAAGCTGCTGAGTTCCATCAGGAAATCAATACCAATCACAAAGGGAAAAAAAAATATGAATAAATGGATTTTTTGTGAGACAAAAGTGTTTCTTGTTCAATATAGAATAAAGAACAATCCACACTGTTGTTGTTGTTGTTGCTGTTGACATGTAGTTTGTGCGTCTTCCTGCAGATGGAGGAAAGACTCTGACGTTCTTCAACAACGACTACAAAGGAGAGTTCCAGACGGTCACCTTCGAAGGGCCAGAAATCAAAAAACTCTTCTACGGCAGCTTCCATAAGGTCAGAATTACTCCTGTCTGACTGACTCCTGACATACTGACTGACTGATCATCTGTCAGAGTGACTGACACACTAAAGATTCATCTTTACTTTAGCCCGAGAGTGTTCACCAGGAAGCTGTACACCTTAAATGATGCCGACTCAACCGATTTTAGACTTGACAGTGACGAGTGTTATATCTGCTTTTGTTTCATAAAGTTGGACAAGCTGTCGTTAGTGTGACAATGTTGTGATGAAGTGTAGGATTGCTCACACAGTAATGTTCAGATAAATGTGACCGTAGCAGAATAATAGTTGGAAGTTGAAATTTACTCCTCACTCAAAATATTTGTCTTTCCATCTCTTTTGTGGCCTGAAGACAAACCTCAGCTCGTGTGGGGGCAGAACTATAAAGCACGTGTGAAGGAGCCAGTCTATCTTTGCCTTAGTTGGCGCAACAAAATCTAAAACCCCAATGTGAGATCATCTTTCTCAGGCTCTATGCGCATTCCCATAAAAGGGGGTGTTTGGCATCATTTGACTCAACTACCGCACAAAATGGACCAATCTTGCTGCCTTCTTCTGCCTTTGAAGAATTAAAAAATCTTTCGTCCGTCATTAACATTTTAGGAACAGGTTCAATTTCCTTTTTACATCCATAAGAAGCCTTTAGAGACATTTGACCAAAAATCAGTGAAGAAAATGTGGTAGCTGGACACAATTGCAACAAGACAGAGGAACAGGGCGCACAGAATGATTTCATAACTCAGATAGCTCACGTTCCACAGGTCAGATAGTGATATTCAGGTGGATGATGATGACGAGGAGGAGGAGGAGCATGTGGGCCGCACACAGAATGTAGAGGACAGCTCCACCCCTTCATGCAGCTGCAGTGCCAAATGAAAGACAGGGAGGGAATGATGACAGCCACATAGGTAACTCCAATGGAGAGAGGCAAAGGAGGAAATGTGTCCTTTCATTTTGTCACATATTGCGAATTTCACCAAAAGAACAATAACTGCGTTGGGATCGGTGTGTAAGGTTTCTGTGCACAATAATTTTTTCCGGATGACAGATTTAAAAAACTCATCTGAAAAAAATGGACTCCGTGTGCAAACTCCTTTAGGTAAGGTTAGGTTTTATTGTCCCCAAGGGGAAATTCTTTTCCACAGCACTGTACTTGTTAGACTCAGCATGAAAAACAATGACACACAAACACAACACTTGACACTGGGGCAGCTGTGACTGAGAGGTAGTGTGGGTCGTCCTCAATCCCAGGCTTGTGAATGGATGGTCAACTGAATAGCAGGTGGCACCTTGTATGATAGCAAAGCAGAAAAACCCAGCAGCACTCCCTAATAAGTATAATACTTTCTGCACAGCTTTGCTCAGTGGCATTTATAACTTATTCCCTCATCTAAAGATCTTCATCACTCATGGATAATATAATCAGGAAAAGCCAACAGATTCGTTCGGTCCCTAAACAATTTCTCCTTATGAAGAGAGCTGCTTACATTTCTGGCATGTGATGAATGATGACACTTTTTCAGATTATCAGTAAAAGTTGCATTTTATAGCTGATTTCAAAACTGGTCTGGAGCAGGTGAGGTGTGCAGTGTGAGTTATCATGAAGATTTAGCCAGGCTAAGAGAGAGCTACTATTGTAATGCTAAAAACTCTGGCTTAAGGCCCAACATACCTCGAGTCAGAGCACGCCTCTGAGGTTGCTTTAGAACAAGTGTGCACTGTCAGTGAACCAGAAACACAAACCTTTGTATGACAAAGCTCGACTTGCTGCTTAAGTACATTATAGTCTTTAGTTAAGATAAGCCTTTATTCATACCCACAGGGGGAAGTCAGTCGTTGCAGCAGCACAAGGACAGAAATAAGTATAGAGAAAAAGTACAAAAATGAATAACAAGAGGTCTGTAAAACTAAAATTAGAATAGAAAATAATAATAATTACACAGCAGCAATGAAAGACTAAATTAGTGATTAGTGATTAGTTGCAGCAAAGTCAGCAAGGTGGAGTGTATGTAAACAGTGTGCACCAGAATCATAAATATATCACAGTCAGGTTTATTGCCAATAGGATTTCACATACAAGGAATTAGCCTCATAAATACAGAATGGAAAAATGCACAATAAAAATATGGATAAATACTATAAAATGTGTACAGTATATGTGTTTAATTTCAAGCTGACTCAACTACTGTAACACACTTTTTACTGGCCTCCCAAAAAAAACATCACTGAGAGACTTCAGTTCATTCAAAACTCTGCAGCTCAGCTATTAACCCAAACCAAGAGGAGAGGCCAGGCCACTCTGAGCTGCTCTGCACTGGCTTCCTGTTACATTTACAATTGCCTCTCCACCGCCTTCTCCCTCTCAACCTCCTCCTCTTCCCTCTCGTCTCCGTTTACCCTCTCTCCGTCCTCGCGTTCCTCCTCCTCCTCCTCCCTTCCCTCTCCTCCTCCTTTCTTTCCTCCTCCTTCTCGTCATCCTCTGTACTCCTTCCTCACCCTCTTTCCTTTCCTCCTTCACACTTTCCTCCTCCTCCTCCACCCTCTCCACCTCCCCTTCCCTCTCCTCCTCCTCGTCCTGCTCCCTCTCCTTCCTTTCCTACTCCTACTCCTCCTCGCCTTCTTTTCCTCCTTCTCCGTCCTCTCTTCCTCCCTATCAACCTGTCAACCTCTACTCCCTCTCTTTACCTCTCTCCGTCCTCCCTTTCCACCTTCTCCCCCTCTTCTCCTTCTTTCTCCTCCTCCTCCTCCGCCTCTTCCTCCTCCTCCTCCTGACACTCATTCTTCTGTTGTCTGAAGCTGGCTGTGCAGTGAGACAGCAGTGGGAGTCCTGACAGGCCGACTGTAGTTGAGTTGTGCCCTGATTCTGAACCTGCTCACAGTCGTGTTGTGTTAGTGTCAGTGTGTCAGTGCTGAGGGATTCACTGACTGATCTGCAGTCACTTCTGTCTGCTCGCTGTCAGCAGAGCTTATCCTGCTTACCTTTTCACCTTTTCTTCTGCTAGCTGTGTGTGTGTGTGTGTGTGTCACTGCATACATAGTGGGTTTTATAATCCTAGAGGACCAGTACAGTACTTTCAGTGCCCACCTGAAGATTCTGTGTGACATTTCAATGGGTTTATGTGACTAGGGATCAGAGGACATCTCTAATTTGATCATTTTCTCTGAACTTTGGCGAACTTAACTAACTTTAAAAGACAGAATGGTCCCCCGTGGGTCACAAAAGTTCAGTTTTCCTCAGTCTTGTAACGCTTTTCACACTAAACTCTGAATGTTTCTGGCTGTCATATTTCTTACTTCCTGAAAAGCTGATGTCTTGGAAATATGACAAGAGTGTAGAACATTCCTTTAGCAAGGTTTCTAAACTGATAGTACAGTGTTGCTTCACACTTCACACTCTTAAACAGGATTTGTATTACAGTTCTGCAGTGCTAATGCAGGTTCGAGGGAACTCTGCAATGCCTGTAAATCTGTATTTACACACACAGACACACACACACACACGTGGGCTTGCAGTAGATACAGTAGCACACTTTGTGATTACAGCTTACAGCTGGCTTTCCTGATATAGAATAAACCACCATGACTACATTTATTTCAGCCTCCAAAGTTTCAGATATTTTTACCTGAGTACTGCAGCCACATCAGTGAATATAAACCAAAATGTTTATAAAGGTATACTATGCAGGACTTTACTAAAAAACAATGTACAGACTCATACAGTAGGTAATCCCTCTCAGTCGTCACTTGTGACTGACTAGAAGTGTGTGGCGGCGTCTTTATCTGCAGAGACTCTGCCCTCTGTCTGGATTTTCTTTTTTTGCTGTATTGGGGACATTGTTATTCATAGTGCGCAGGTGAAATGGGGACTTAATAAAACCATAGCAATCACTTGCCAGACTGTAAGCAGCATATATTCAAGAAGAAGCTACAAAAAAACCTACAGTGCCGAAAAAATGCAGATACAGCAGGACGAAACGCTGGGCAAGCAAAGCTGGGGTTGCTTTTCACTTTCACCAGCAATATTGTTGGCAAAAAGTAAGTGACAATTGTTGCCTACTGTACCTTTAAATTCACTGTAGAAGTTATATATTAAGCGTAAACAAAATGTAATTTTTGACAGCCAGCTTGTAATTCATTGGAATACCAAAAATATTTCTACAAAACACTGGTCAAATCACAGGTTAGGTTCTGGTGGATACACAAGCTTATTTTCACAGCCACCTCTACATCTGCAGTGTATCCGGTGTGTAATAGTGTACAGTGACATAACGAATCCTGTTGTATCTCAATGTTGTTCACATTTCAAATGAGTAAATTCACTCAGAAACAGTCAGTGCACCAACATGCTTGTTGACATGAGTTTGTTCCTCTGCTGATAAATCACTTTGACATTTACAACAAAGTCACAGCAACAGTGAACTTACACTCAACAGACTGACCAAACACACACTGAACACAAATCCTGTCCCACCTCCTTACCTCATACTAATACTAATAGTGCTGCCCCCGACTAAGAAATTTTCCAGTCGACCAATAGTCGTCATTTAGGGCCATTAGTCGACTAGTTGCCTGCATGTTTCCGATATTATTTAATTATTAAATGATATATTTTGGGTGGGGCAACACAATGGTTTGAGTTGAAGGTGTGAGAAAGAATAGTATCAGTAACATTGTCAACACTGTGCTACATTACAGAGAAATACAAAACCGTACTAATGAACCTTCATTAATATAGGCCTATATTTTATCTACAAGTGCACATCACACACTGAGCGAGCCACCTGTTAATAACGCTGTCAGCAAAGCAGTAATGACTGTGCTAAGTGGCTAATGGGCATGTAGCTACTTCAGTGTTTCAGATGATATGTCATGTTTGTAGTCAAATGAAGATGAGTTTACATATCACCTTGGGTTCGTCCTTCACCTTCTCAAAATGATCCCACACTTTGAATTTCCTGCCTGACATGTTATTAAAGGCTTTGGAAAGCAGAGCTAAATGGTAAACAAACATGGCACCACACCGGTAAGATAAGACAACACGTTTACATGTCGTTTTCTATATGTTCTCTGACATTTATCCTAACGATATGAGGCGGTCTTTGTGGAAAAAAAGCTTGTTTAGTGGACTAACTTTGCACTTGAAGGTATGCCCGTTCACTTACGTTTTAACAGGTCTGATGCTACTAATGCGCCCCAGCTGTATCTAGGCTAATGGCTAACATGCAAACTATTATTTCTATGTCACTAGTCACTTGAAACAAATTTAGGACGATAGGAGACAGGTTGAAATAAACCGAAATTTCCCTTTAACTAGCCTGTGGAATAACCGCAGGTACCAGCCCTGTAAATAAGGGGCTGTACAAATGCCACATCTTTAACCACCTGTAAAACGCAAGGTTGGGCGCTGGGTGCTACTCTTATGCCTTTTTTGTGCCAGCTTTCAAGAGCCCATTTGTTTTTATTTTGTTTGTTTGTTTTTTCTGCGACTAAGCAAAATGAAAATGAAAATGAAATGCCAACAAATGACCCTTCTGGACAACTAACATTTGGTTGACTATTAGAGTGCAGCCCTAAATACTGATACTAATACTACTGCGAATACTGCTCATCTTAATGATTAGTGATAAAATTGTCACTATACAAATGAAGTGGCTGTACATATTTACAGAAATAAGATATTTAAAAAAAAATGTTTTATTTTGTGACTCTACTGCTATTACTACTACTACTAATAATAATAATAATAATAATAATAACCTTATTCGTATAGAAGAGTTTATCCCTACAGAATCATGACAAAATTAAAAGAAATACTTGAAAAAAAATGCAAAATGACCATCTGTATATCAGTTACACACTGCGTGTTACACTGGATTTGTGAAGAAAACCTTGTTGTTCTTTCATGCCTCCACAGCTGTAAACAGGCGAACATTATTCGTGAACTGAAATTAACAGGTACCATGTTTAACTAACTATATCAGAACTTCAATTTACAAACCTTCACTCAAGGCGTGCAGTTAGAATTAGTGTACAAAATTATGGTTGAGAATGTTTTAACTTTTCACCTTCCTGCCTGGTATGGTCATCTTAACTGTACATCCAAGAATAAACCTTCTGTGATTGTGACAATCATAACGGCATGTCAAAAAGTAAAATGAAAATTACAGTGTTACAGTGCAGTGCAAGATATGACTAAAATTTCCCAAATTTATTTTGATAAAATGCAGGACAAACTGAAGTCTTAAGCACTGATTTGCAGGCTGAACTAAAATGGTCCATCAGTACTTTTGGTGTTTAAGACTACTGAAGTTGTTGATCCCTCTGTTGACTGTTTGCAGTGGTCTACTAATAAAAAAAAACAAAAAAAAACTTGGCTCCCTTTGTCCACACAGTGCAGTGAGAGTGATAATATAAAACGTGTATATTTTCCTCTGGCTGATGAAAAGAAGTCACAAATGAAGACGTCATGTGAAAATCACTTGTATGTTAAATGTGTGAAAGTGTTTATTTGATTGCAGGTAAACTCTAGTGATGTCTCTTCTCTCTGTGAAGATAAAACTAATGTTCACTTGTCACTTCATCAGAACATTATTCACAGCAGACAGCAAACTGTCAAACAGAGTAACTTCTTCTCTGACACACTGATTACTACACATGAAAATGAAGCTCATTATCACAGCTGTTTGTAAAACTGTGTAATTTTGTAGATTATAATAATCTGTGGATGCTGAACTGTAATTTCTTGGCTCCAAAATGAATGCACAAATAAGAATAAAATGTATTTATTTCTTCTGAACTAAACATGAAGGTCTGACAAGAGCTCCAAAACAGCAAAATGGAAATGAAAAAACAAACAAACAAACAAAAAATAAAAACATGCTTGTGATATCTTTCACTGCCAAATTAAGTCATGCTTATATATCACATCGCTTCACTTATAGAATCAAAATTACAGAGCAGACACTTAAAGTTTATGGCCTGTTTTCCTTGGAGCTGTGTGTGCATGTGTGTGTTGAATGTCCTCCGTGCCAGGACAAACATGGAACATTTTAACAAGTTAATTTGCACTGCTGTGAATTATAATTGTACCCTATATAAAATGGAGATTAAAAAAGAAAATAAAAGGGGGAAAGAAATGAGAAGCACGCACCGACAACCCGTGAATTCCCAAAAAAGAAAGCTCAGACAGCATCTTGATTTTTATTCTTTTCTGTAGATACAGCAGGAAACAAACCAGAGAATAACTTTTACAAACTCTTTTTTTTCTTCTCCCTGTCAAACGAAGGCATGCTGACAGAGGGAGGTTAAAAGGGTTCAGATGTGTGAGTCACTGACAGCAGCCGCTCGCCGCTCTGTTTCAGTTACAGGAGAGGAGGGTTAATGATGTTGAGGAGCCACTCAGCACAGACAGGCAGCGTTTCATCCACCTAACAGTTCAGCACTCGACTGTCCATGATGGTGACAGTACTTCCAGTAATTATAAATAGCAGCCACGCTCAGAGAGGTAATTTTAGTTTTTTTTCCACGTGTGCTCAGATTTTTGTCCCAGTTCCAGCTCTGCTGCAGGTTGTGGAGCTATAGATGTGGTTCTTCATAAAACTGTAAAAGCATTCATTTTGAACACGAGCTCGTAATTCTTTAAAATGTAATATTAGATGTAAAGTCAGGGTATATTTTTGTCCTGAATAAGCAATGCACAGAGGCGGCATTTTGTATTGATTTGTTTTTCATTTGAATTCATTCAGGATGAAAACACTAGTAGTGCTAAGTCCAGTGTGTAGGATTGAGAAGGATATATTGGCACATATGGAATATAGTAAGTATGTTTCCTTTAGTATATAATCACCTGAAAATAAGAATCGTCCTGTTTTCGTTACCTTTGAATGAGTCGTTAATATCTACATAGGAAACAGGTCCTCCTCTACAGAGATCATCATGTTGCACCGCCATGTTTCTGCTGTAGCCCAGAACAGACAAACCAAACACTGGCACTAGATAGGGACATTTTTTGTGTACGCCACCGTAGTTTGAAGCCCCTCTATGGCGAGAGTGTCAGAAAAATACTGATTGTTTATTGTGAAACTGCTTTAATTAAGCACGTCTTCTTCGAACAGGGTTGGAGAAACACTGATTTGTAACGTTAGAGTGCTGTATTCAACGTTTTTACTGGTTTTAAACCTGCTCCATTTGTTTCAGAGGGGAAGTGACCTCTGCCTATAATTCACCTCCCCATAAAAACCTCCTGAACAATGAACACTGAAGGAATTCCAACCAGAAGTTTCAGCCTGTTGCAATCATCAATCTTCACCACTAGAGGCCGCTAAATAGGCCAAACTTTTACACACTGGACCTTCAGACCAACACTAAAGCACATAACATGTAAAATTAGAACTGGAGACAGCCATGTATGTATTCTTGAGTTTAAATTCACCTAAAAATAAGAATTGTTGTGTTTTAAAATGAGTGGTTTATATCTATGTAGGGAGCGGATCCTCGTCTACAGAGATTGCTGTGTTGCACCACCATGTTTCTACAGTAACCCAGAGCAGACAAACCAAACACTGGCTTAAGATACTGCCATTTGCGTTTTCACATCAGCCACTGTAGTTACAAGCCTGTCTGCTAAGAACAGTATTGGAAAAACAGTGATTTGTAACATGTAACTGCTTTATTTGGTGTTTTTACCAGTTTAAGACCAGACCTCTGCCGATAATTCATCTTCCAGTAAAAACCTCCTAAACAATGAACACTGCAGGGGTTTTAACTGAGAGAAGTTTCAGCTGGTTGCAATCTGCAGTCCTCGACACAAGACCCCACTAAATCCCCCTAAATCTGGAGCATCTGTTCCTTTAAATTGTGTGTTTGTGTGTGAGTTTGTGCATGTTGTGAATCAATTTTTAATTGTTTTGCAGACTTTTTTCCTGTGAAAACAAAATTCCAGCTTATTTACTGAATTATAAGACTTAATTTAAAGTGAAATTTTAATGCACTTCTTCCATCATCTATTTAGCAGTTTCCCTAATAAAAAAAAGTTTACTTTAGATTTGTGTTCAGACATCTTTGTATGGCAGAGAAGAACCAACTTTATTAGCTGCTATAGCAGTCAACTGGAATCAGATCTACAAAATAAATGTGGTGCAATTTAACACTCACTTCAGTTGAATGAGATGAAGAGTTTAGTTTTGGTTGTGTCTGTGCTGTTTAGTCTTGTCTGTTGTGCTCCAATGTGTGCTTTAATGTTTTTGTATTCCTCTGCCTTGATGTTTGTGTTTCTTAATGTGTAACATGCACCTGAGCAGGGATTGCACATCATATTGATTTTCATTAATGTGTGTTGTTGTTAAGGACAGTGTAAAGGACAGTGGACTGTATCAGCCTCCACTCTGAGCTTTATCTTCTGAGTCACCAGGTTAGATTTGGTTGAAAATCTGCTTCATGATATTACAGGAGCACACAGGCAGAGGGTGCTGTTCTACTACAGCATACAGAGACTAAACCTTCTGAAGGCTGCAAATATAGGAGAGATTGACACACATCCTCCTCAGGGACATCTACAGTCCATAGTATATAGCTAATGGCCGCACCACAGCCAAACTACTGTTTTCATATCACTTATTTTGACTACAGGCAATTTACCTTGAATGTAAACACTGGTAATTCTGCTCAAAACTTATCGAAATTGATGAACTGTCTAAAGACATTTTTCAGGTGTTCAGCACTAAAAACAAGGTTAAACAAGTGGCTGAGTCAACATGTTGGATGTTTTCTCTCATTGCAGCTTCATATTGCAATCAGCAAGACGAGTGCCAAAGTGGTGATTGACTGCAAGATGGTGGCCGAGAAAACCATCAACGCAGCGGGAAACATCACCATCGACGGACTGGAAGTTCTGGGCCGGATGGTCCGCTCTAGAGGGAACAAGGACAATTCTGCACCGGTGAGGACAACACGCACACATATAAGCATTAATGGAAACATATCTGCTACATAACTACATATATTGAAGTTAGTTAATATTCATTTGTCAATGTAACTGTGGAAAGGGCCTTGGTCCTTGAAGGTACCGACAAGGAGAGGGTTAAAAACAGGCCTTGCTTACACCTGTACCTATTTTCCATAGGGTCAGGTTTAGGTTTTAAGGTGCTGGCTTGGCTTGACTCGGTTTGACTCAGCACATCAGCCCAGCATGGCAGTGATTTGCATTTCCATTACAAAAGGGCTTGTCTTGAGTAGATGTCAGTGGGCTGATCCATGGCTAAAAGTCTTCCATTATTACATCATTTCACACAATATTGTAGGTAAAAGAAGTTTACCTGTTGGAGGTGAGCTGTTTGCAGAGACACAGTAAGAGCCTGTTGTGTGCAGCTCTTCATCTAACATCTCACAGTCACTGTCTCTGCTTGTCCACTTCCCTGTGGTATTAGGGGTCATACACATGCTGCGTTTTTTTGCACCCTCAGATTCATTGTTTTCAATGTAGACACGCAACATGCACACTCAAATGCCATAATGTTGCAGCGTGCACACATTCCTTAGCAACTATTTTTTAGGGCACAGCGGCTGCACTCACCACATGTCATGTGACAAGGACCAACCAGTCACAGCTGACAGATATCTTTCCTTGCTTCTGTAATTTATGTATCAGTTTGTGATGAATATGGAGAAGAAGTTGATCATTTCAGTGCAGTGCAGTGCCTATTATCCTATGCACAACAGTTAGAAGCTACAAAAGTACTGAGAGCTGAGCTGAACACGCAAAGACTTTCAAGAACGCCTTTCTTTCTGGTCTCCTGCAGACAGAGGTGAGTCGAGTCTCACCAGGCACAATTGTTTTGGGGGGAGAAGGGGGTTTGGCTGCAGTTGCCAGGATGTCACTGCTACCAGCTTGGAGGCGGTCGGGTGCGCCTTTTGCCCGTCTCAAGTGATAATCCATCACGCCACGCCATGGCTCATCTTATTTTAACTGACAATTGAAACACAAAATGGTTTGACTTGGCGTGGCCAAAAGTGCCAATGGAAAAGCCCTACTGCGGAACAGTCATCTTACAGCCCAGTCCCCAGAAGAAAATATTGGTATTGTACATATTTGCAAACCACAAATAGGTTGTATTTGTATGCTTCATATGCATCATATTGTTTCTAAAGTCATGTAGTTTATGAGCTTTGTCATAGGGCAGTGGAGGGGACAGGGGGGTGGCGTGACAATCAGATGAGACAGCTGCCAAAGTTGCAGCACCTAACGTAGGTGTTTTTTAGAGACATGTCAGTGTGTATTTGTTGTTTTTTTACTGAGATATTGCTGCAATTCCTGCCAGGATCATGCCCCCAAAACCGGGGATGTTAAGTCCAAACATAGTCTTTTGCGTAGTAATTTTTGTGCCTCATCCTAAACGTTTCTACTACATAATAATGTACAAATGTAACGTATCCATGGTTTGTAGAAATGTACAGTGCTATATTTTTTGGGGGCAATTGGGTTGCATTTAAACATGAGGAAAATACATTTAAAAGTAGCTATATGTTTACATGTTGTACCAGTTTCGAGTCTCTGCGAGATACTAGGCTCGACTCAGACTATTATCAGCACCATCATGTGTTCACTTGTAAAGATTTCATAAGCTGAGCATGCCAACAAAAAAGATCCCTGAACTGAAATCAGATAAAGCACTCCTCCTTCTGACTGACTTGATCACACTGATGTTCTCCAAGAACGCAGGCAGACGTCTTCTTTGCAACATTAGTAACCGAATGAGTTATGACTAACAGTATTTGATCTCATGCTGTTGCAGCGCTTTCATCTCTGTTTAATTTTCTTCCATCAAAGCCAAGGCATTTCCTCGAGCAGCTTTATGAATGCAAACAAATCGATTTCCAGCCGCTCTCTTGCAGAAATAGCAGCGATGCAGATTATGTGTCTGATTGGTTTGATCTGCCTTTGAAGAGAAAACTCTTGACAGTGACTGCTCTCAAGCTGAAGAAGTCTACTTTTGTGTCAAATAATTTTTTTCTAAAAATTCTCTCCACTGGCCACAGTTGTGCAAGTCCCCAAACGTGGGCAGCCGAGCCCATGTTTTCTTACAGACGAAAACAAACTGCTGATCTGAGCCTCGGAAAAGATCGTTTACCAACCTGCAAAACCTTTCTTTTTATTGATTGTACACTTTGTACACACATTTACAACCTCACAGTACAACACGGTCCTCAATCCAGAAAAAAGCAGCAACAAATTTAGTATCACTTTCTGTGCATTGGCCTCCAGGAACAGCTGAATGTGTTCTTCTCCCTACTTTGTTTTTTGAATATTTCTATAAAGCAAGATGAGTCTTATAATCTTGCGCTGTGTTTTAACCCCCATGAATAACAGGGAGGCTGTGACTAATAGTCTAAATTTGTACCTCAGATTTCACCATACCTAATTACACAAACTGAAACACAGACCTTTGCAAAAAGGTTCAAAGTAAAGCTGTAGACCAGAGGTAATCTTTTCTCTTTGTCCTCATAATGAGGATTATGAATTAAAGTCTTTCGCTTAAGCACTAAAATATCTTGCAACATCCAATGATTTGTCACAGTTGCAGAGATCAACAGTGATTTTAATCCTGCCATGTGACATAAAAATAAAACACCACTTCTTCTCATATTTTGATTTCCATCACATTTGTTTCAGTGATGTAACGTCTGCTTTCCCGCCTGTCGCTGTGAATTCCACAGAAGACGTTTTTGAATGCATCTGTAGTGCTAACTTGGTGTATTATTTTATTCAGTCATGAAATTACATTACTTTGAGCCAGTTATGACTAGGGTAGCCCCCTGAAAGTCAGAGATTCAAATCATCATCATAACTTGGACGCCTCGATACTTAGCAACTACAGACCAGTGTCCAATCTGCCACTTTTAAGTAAAATCTTAGAGAAGCTTGTTTTTCATTAGTTAGATGATTTTATGATCTCCCACAGTATTTTTGAAAAATACCTGTCTTGCTTTTGAGCTTATCACCGCACAGAGACATCAGGGTTGTTAATGACCTGAAGTCTAATATGGATATGAAGGAACTCTCTATTCTAGTACTACTCTACTCTGCTACTCTCCTAGCTAGACTTCACAATCTGGTTGGCCTCTTTGGTACTGTTTTTAGCTGCTTTAAATCATATCTCTCCGAAAGAGAATTTCATGTAACAATGGATGAATGTTCATCAAAAAGCTATAAAATGAATTGTGGGGTCCCCCAAGATTCAATTTTAGGTCCAACACTTTTTAATCTTTACATGCTGCCACTTGGAAACGTCATCAGGAGGCACGGCATCAGTTTCCATAGTTATGCTGATGATACACAGCTGTACATGGCTGTGTCTCCTGATGACTGAGGGCCAATCGATGCCCTTTTTAACTGTATTTTAGATATCAATTCCTGAATGGCAGAAAACTTTCTTCAACTCAACCAGGACAAAACCAAGGTCTTAGTTATTGGTCCTGAAGCTCAGAAAGAGAAACTCAACACAAAACTGCGAGAAGTGACACTAAAATCCCGTCAACAAGTGAAAAACCTTGGAGTTATCTTTGCCTCCAATCTTAGTTTTGAACCCTATATTAGAAGTATAACCAAAACTGGATTTCATCATCTTAGGAACATTGCCAGGGTGCTACTGTTTCTCTCTCAAACCAACACAGAGACACTAATGCATGCTTTTATTACCTGCATATTTTATTACTGCAATGCTCTACTTTCTGAAGAAAAACATTGCTCAGTTGCAGTTACTAAAAAACTCAGCTGCATGTGTGCTGACAAGGACCAGAAAGAGAGCACACATTACACCAATTTTAAAAGTCTCCCTATCAATTATTGTCATGACACACCTGTAAATGAAATTCACAAGTAAAATATGCAGAAATGTGCTATATTCTGGAGTATATTCTGTTTACAGAAGTGCAAGACAACTCTTTGCCTGTTATATTTCATTAGATGACTGAACCATTTCTTGTGTCCTTTGGGATGCTGTAAACCTTGCTGTCAAACATCCACTTTGTGCTGTCAGTTGTGTATTCACACATATTTTGGTTTGTGTATTGAAGTTTTTTTGTGTTTGTACTCCTTGTCCTCAGTTCCAGCTTCAGATCTTTGACATCGTCTGCAGCACTTCGTGGGCCAGCAGAGACAAGTGCTGCGAACTTCCTGGTCTGGTGAGGTCAAAGTTTACTTTCCTGTGAAAACTCTCTTTACTCCAGTTCACACCTCTGTCTGTTCACAAAGTAAATGGTAACAACTGAAGAACGGTTTGAAAGAATTTACCGTATCATTGCTATGAAACAGACATTTTAATGGTGTAGATCTCAAGTATTCATTTACACAACACTACTATACTATAGTGTGGGATTGTGCCAGTGTAAAAATTGTCAAATCAGTTTGATATTAGGCCAGACACTGCACAGCACTGGTGTACCAAATTTTACCACTAGATCTAGGTCATATAAAGACACCATGTACAAAACAGCTGTGCACTCAAGAGCAGCCTGGAGACAAAACCACTGAAAAGATGGGTGAGCACTTGCTGTTTTCCTGCATTTGTACTTTAAACACAAACACAAGTTTTTTATTGTGATTTTTCTGGAAATAACATTCGATATAGCCAACTGCAAGTAGGTTGTTAATTCTGCTGGTCATTTTTCAGAAACTTTTAGCTTCCTCGTGACCTTCCTAAAGCCAGCTGCCACCTTATTTTGGCAGTTGTAGGGAAATATGGGCAATATGGACAATATATATATATATATATATATATATATATATATATATATATATGTGTGTATGAGAATAAAGTTATTTTAGGTGAAATGGGGTTGAGAAATGCATTTCATTTTCTTCTGTTATTAGTAATGTGACAGAGAGAGAGAAATCAAAGGCTGTTAACTGCATGTCCTCTGTTGTGAGAACCATCCAAAAAGTTAAACAAAAAATGGTTCGACATGAAACCTGATGCAAAAAACACACAAGTACACACAAAAAAACACAACAGCTACAGGAAGCTCTTCCCAGCCTCAGCATTGTTTGCCACTGCTGTAAAATTAAATCACTATTCAAACATCTTAATACAGGCAGTCTAATGTAGGCAATAACCCACTGTTAAGTTTAACAACAAGTAAGATAGTCTGGTGTAAAATCACACTGTCTCCCTCCAACTCTCTGTCAGATTTAGGTTCACCAGCTGCGCGGTGTGAGCGGAGACAGACGCTGGATTGTTTTACCAGATCCACAAGTCTTACTAAACCAAAACTCAATCTGAAATAATGTTGGCATGTCCCATGTTGCGTCTGTGATAATTAAATTAAATCAAAATTACATTCAGTTTTGGGCTGCAGTGCAAGAGAACAGCATTCTGTGGCACACAGCTGTTTACAATATTATATGCTTATTTTTTTAAATATCATTTCCTTCCTGAGATCATTTGTCTTCAGTGATAATCTGTCAGTCAATGGAAAATAAAACTCAAACAGATAAAACCATCACAGATATTTCCTGTCTCAGGAAGCAATGTTATCTGAAACAGTGACATACATGTGGAAAATGTCACATGCCCACTTTTCTGCTTTATTTTTGTCATGTGTCATTATTTTCTCATTTATCATGCCATGTCACCGTGATGTCTTTTATTCATTTAATTATTTTTTGTCTTTGTGTCATCCCCACCATGCTGTGATCATCCAGAGGAAGGAGGTAGACTGCCCGGCCATGCCCAAAGCCTGCACCTGCACCCAGGACAGTAAAGGCCCCCCTGGCCCTGCTGGACCACCAGTGAGCCTCACACAAATACATTAAATACATGCCCACTCACTGTCAAAGAAGTCCTGCTCAGAGTCCCCCTTCAGTCAGTTTTACTTCCTGTTTAACAGTTAATCTTATCTCTTAAACAGAGAATGGACGTGTGCTTAACAGCTGGATGTGATGTTAATCCATTACCTAAGCAACGAGATTGCAGCCAGAGTAGTCTGGAAAACAGCAATATGGCACGCAAATTTAGTGTTTATCAGAGCACAAATGAGACCACAATTAGCACAACACAGTGACTCCCTCTGTCATTCACAATTCAGACTGTCTCATGTGTTGTGTTATTTTCGCCGTGGGATTAGGTGTAATTCACTGTCTTGATTGCAGCTGTTCACCACACATGATCTACCAGTGCCATTATGAAAATATACAACAAACTAAACTTAGGTTGAGGGCAACTACACAGAGAGATCTAACTAAGGCTATGATACAGTTATGATAAAGCTAGTCATACGGCATCTTCCCCTTTTAGCAACAACCTTCTGTATTTAACTGTGAGCACAATATTAAGTTATTTGTCAAAAAATATTTGGTGAACAGAGTGGCCAAACAACATTGTAAGGACATGAAAATATAATATATAATATGAAAAATGCCACAAGAGGGAGGTTTAGAAATAAAGGGGAGAGGCTGAGGAGTCAGAATGTTCAACACTTTTGCGGATGCATTGAATAGTATTGGAGTATGTTAAAATATGTGAACAGTTTAACGGCATAAAAAACAGTAGAGTTGTTTTTACAGTAACAGTAAAACAATAGATTTTATTTGTTGTCCACCTGAATGGACATGTAAAAAACTCCTTGAAAAATGCATGTTTAAAAAATGAACTTCAAATTTTTGTTTTTCACAACTAAAGACAAATATAAACACTTAGAAAAAATTCTGAACCAGAGTAGTCATGACTCATGCATGAAAGGGATAAGGAAATAATGTGTCAATATATACAGTGCGCTCTTCTTCAGCAGCAGTTTCGAAGCAGGCAGAGAGCAACAGTGGGACTATATTTTATTTTAGTTTCTCAGGGACAATGCACATTGATCAGCATCACTATAAATGTGCCAGTGTTAGCCAAAAGGCAGATTTTCAATGGTTCTTCCTCTGCCAAATGTTAAACTGGCCACTGAAGGCCCAGTGTTTAGGATTAAGGGGGATACATTGGCACAAATGGAATATAATGAGTATGTTTTCTTTGGTGTATGAGAATCATCCTGTTTTCATTACCTTTGAGCCATTTATATCTACATAGGGAGCAGGTCCTCGCACAGAGATCATCATGTTGCACTGCCATGTTTCTGCAGTAGCCCAGAAGTGTTGGGGAAAAAACAGATTTTTTTTAATGTGAAACTTGCCAGGCAAGCGGGCTGTCTGCGCCGTGCTGAATAGGGTTGGAGAAACACTGATTTGTAACGCTAGAGTGCTCTATTCAGTGTTTTTACTGGTTTTAAGCCTGGTTTGTTTGTTTTAGAGGGGAAGAGACCTCCAAGGATAATTCACCTCTCTGTAAAAAACCTCCTGGACAATGAACACTGAAGGAATTCAAACCAGAAGTTTCAGCTGGTTGCAATTTGCAATTCTCACCACTAGAAGCCGCTAAATAGGCCAAACTTTTACACACTGGACCTTCAAAGCAACGCCAAAACACACAACATGTCAAATTAGAACGGGAGAAGGAAAAACATGGACAGCTGAACAGGTTAAAGAAGTAAGGCAGTATTGTGCAAAGGAGGACATGTAAAAAACAATGTTTAGCAGACAATCAGTACCCACTGCAGTGTCCACCTGCTAAAACACACACACATGCCACACATTCATGCATGCAGTCACACAGATGGATGAAGACACAAAATAACAGTTCATGCTTTATGTGCAGATTGAGTTGCTAAAGTTCATTCACTACATTTTTTCTTCCCTTTTCTTTTAGTTAGTTTTGTTTTCTTGTATCTCAGCATGTTAGTCAGCTTTGTGGGTATCTGTACACACACACAGTATCAAGATATGCTACATTTTAATGTGGTGATTGCCTCTAATCAACTCCTGCTATGTGTGCTTCAAACAGGGAGGCCCAGGAATCAGAGGAGCCAGAGGTGATCGTGGAGAGCCAGGCCCGGTGGTGAGTGTTGGTTTTCAAATGGATACCAAGTCATGACTGTTGAGACTGAGAAAGGGCAACATTGGGAAAAGGAAGTGAACAACACGGGAAGTGAACTTGTATCTTTCTGCTATCTGCAGGCTTTCAAACAGTCACTGAAGCTGCCGAACAAATGCTGCTTTTTTTTGTGGATCAAACTTTAGCAAGTTGCTTCGTTGTGGTGATTATCATATTTTTTGTCCGCTGAAATATGGACACAATTTCACTTTTGTCAGTATTTCTGTTATGTTATTTCTGTCTGCCCAGTGTTCACGTTAAATGATGTGTAGATGCATCATTAGGCCTCTGCAGGGAGTACCAGGCCACACCATTCTCTAACCCTGACCTAACTTACCTGTAAGTTTCCTCTAAATCCTGTTTAATTCAATTTCAATTTTATTTATAAAGCCCAATATCACAAATCACAATTTGTCTCAGAGGACTTTACAGCATACAACATCCCTCTGTTCTTAGGACTCTCTCTCTCACAGCGCATCATTTAGCAGGGAATAAAATATGACAAAATGATACATTAAAGGGGAACTAACATTTTTTTCAACCTGGGCCCTATTTTCTGATCTACATTTGTCTAAATGAGTGATAGGATGTTCAATATTTGACATTTCTCCAGTACGAAGCTAGGGCTGACCTGCCTGCAGCCCATGAGGGTGCGCTATATTAAAGGGATAGTGCACCCAAAAATGAAAATTCAGCCATTATCCACTCACCCATATGCCGATGGAGGCCCTGGTGAAGTTTTAGAGTCCTCACATCCCTTGCGGAGATTGGCGGGTGGAGCGGCTAGCACACCTAATGGCAGACAGCGCCCCAGACTAACGTCCAAGAACACAAAATTGAATCCACAAAGTATCTCCATACTGCTCATCCGTAGTGATCCAAGTGTGCTGCAGTCCCCACATAAAAAGTTGTTTGGAAAAAATATCATATGAACTCTGTTTTTAGCCTCACTGTAGCCTGTAGCTCTGACTGCTTCTTTGTGCTCCGCGCTCACGTGTGCGCGCTTGCTTCAGAGACCGCGCATCACCGATCACCCTGAGCGCGCAAGACAACTGTCCCTTGCCTACAGTCAAGTATAGTGGTGGCAGCATCATGGTTTGGGGCTGCATGAGTGCTGCCGGCTCTGGGGAGCTCGGTTCATTAAGTGAAACATGAATTCCAAGCAGAGCATGATCGCTCCTCTTCGGAAACTGAGCTGCAATGCAGTTTTCCAACATGATAATGACCCAAAACACACCTAGTAGATGACAACTGCCTTGCTGAGGAAGCTGAAGGTGAAGGTGATGGACTGGCCAAGTATGTATCCAGCCCTAAACTCACCTGTGCACCTGTGGGGCATCCTCAAGCTGTAGGTGGGGTAGTGCAAGGTGTCTTCACATCCATCTGCTCCATGATGTCATCATGGAGGAGTGGGAGAGGATTCCTGAAGCAACCTGTGAGCTCTGGTGAATTCCATGCCCAAAAGGGTTAAGGCAGTGCTAGATAATAATGGTTGGCACACAAAATATTGACACTTTAGGCACAATTTGGACATGTTCACTGTGGGGTGTACTCACTTATGTTGCCAGCTGTTTAGATGTTGATGGCTGTGTTTTGAGTAATTTTCAGAGGAAGGTAAATCTATACTACTATACAAGCTGTACACTGACTACTTTAAGTTATATCAAAGTGTCATTTCTATACTGTTGTCCCATGAAAACATATAATGTAATACTTGCAAAAATGGGAGGGGTGTACTCACTTATGTGAGATACTGTATATACTTTGCTTTTCTACTTTATTTAATCACCATTGTTTTCTAAATTATTGTTTGAAAATGTCTGTTTAACTGAGGTTAAATTTCATTTGCCAGAATTAACAGCAAAGTACATGTTGTACCCTTTTCCTCCCCTACAACTCACTTCATCAGAAAATAAAGTATTATCTTGAAGGGATACTTTGCCGATTTTCAACCAGCTTTGTATGGTAATAGTGTGGGTAGTATGCACCAGTAAACTGTGTAAAAATTCCTCCAGCTTGCCATTGTGCAGATCTCCCTGCTCATTTTCCAGTGAAGCGTCATCCGGCTTATTTTTGCTGGCTCCAGGACTGTTGCTCTGTTGTACTACGCTGGCTGTCACCATGGACACCTACAATATAGAAGTGTATGGAGAGAGTGAGCCGCCCCCCTTGCTCAGATCAAACTGCAAAACTAGGCTGTGCTGATCAAATACAGCCCAAGATTATGTTACTGTATTGCCAAATCCTTGCCCACAATGTTTTCAGAAAGAGTTTGTGAACATAAAGTGTGCGCCATACGGTTTTCTGTATTCTGAGAAATGGCGTCTAAAAAAACTCTGATCAAATGGGAAAACTAGGCAGTGCTGATCAAATATATATATAAAAAATCAATTATTTTACTTATTTCTCACATCACCAGCAGCCACAATGTTGTTTTCAGATGAGCCAAAGCCAACTCAGCCCACCACTGGGGATGTTTATTTGTCCAGTGCAGTGCATTCTGGTAGTTCTGGCTTCTCTAATTCTTGAGCAAAAGCAGATGCCACATCCCTTCTTCTCTGTTTTCTCTGTTCATGTTGCAGCAGTTTCTTTCTAATGCATAGACAACTTACTTTTGTAGAAAGACCCATCTTTCCAGAAGTGAAATACCTCTTTAGCAATGTATATTACCTTCTGACTCTCAGTTTCAAGTTTTTGGCAACTCTATGTGGGGTCATGAGAGAATTTGAGAACCACATATCAAGATTATGTGAGGGTCTCAGAATGCAATCATAAAATTTGGACTTTCTGACAGAGGTCCAGATGCCACAATGTAAAAGCAATTCTATTACTGTTTAAGAAAGTGTAATCTAGAAGGCATACTGAGCAACCTCAGAGCACCATACAATCAATCCACTTGGTTCAGGTTGTCATGGCAACACGTCAACCATGGTGCACAATGGTGAAAGTGAGAAAACTCTAAAGCCCAGTTCAGACCAAAGATTCCAGACGAGAAGACACTGTTTTAAAACGTTGCAGAGAAAAGATGCAGCTGTGTGAACTGGCTGGTCTGAGCTCGACTCAAGCTAACTGATGGCGTCACCTGCAACTCCACTGGTCATATCACCAGCGGCTGGTTTTAGAATGTAAAGCATGTCACTTGTTTCAACAGCCAGTCAGCCTGTAGTGAAGTCTGCTGGTCAAGTCAAAATGACCAGACAAGGTCTTCGCTTGCTGCGACAGGTGCTCCATCCCCACCGAGCCCTCTGTTTCCGTCCTCACGGTGTACCGATTTGGACAGTGGGTCGCTGCTGCGGCTCGCTGTATGTGCTTATGTCACCCCAACACACACATTCTCATTGACTGATTAATTGGCACTGGTTTTTTATATTATTGTGGCATATTGATTATGAATACAGTCCATCTGATGCATTCATTCCATTCCCCTATCGCCCAGCTGTAGTTGTGATACTGACTCTTCCAATCACTTGTTTTCTGCAAAACAGACATGCTGAATTTACCATGATGAAAAATAATCACAGGGGAGTTCTTAAGCTTGCATTAATAGTTCTTTATTTTGATGTTATCTTATTCATGTGTAAGGAGCCATCTGGAATATCAAATAACAATGACAATGACAATAACAATATATGAGAGTTAGCTTGAAGCTAATTTTCATGAGCAATCCAAATACAATGCAAGAACCACACTAAACATTTAGGCAAGGACCAACACATTCTCACTCCGACCTTGTCAAATATTGACGTTTTGCTCATGGGCTTTCCACATCCACATGCGATGTGAAAGGTACCCTGGGTGCGCTGGTTGCTGACGTTCTGGGACACTGTGGGTCCATCCCAATATCCCTCCTCGACTCCTCCGTCCTTTATCCTCGATCACTTGACCTGGAAATCGATTGAGACTCGCCATCTTGTAAGACGTCTCAATACATTAAATGCACTCGGAGGAGTCGAGGAGAGAGAAGAGAGGACACACGAGTGCAGCTTCAGGTTAGTCTTTTACCAACCGACACACCCCCCTGATTGAATATCAGTTATTGATTGGACAGCTGATCGGACTGATCTGATACATCCCAACATCACTGGAGTTTCATACAGAGTGAAGACAGATAAGAGATTAAACTCAAATGTATCACTGCCACATTTTGTATTTTATTTGTTCTCTGATTCACCATCGAGTTAAAAATCTGAACAAGAAAAGGAAACAAATGACTTTCTTCATTTATTAGATTTTCTTTCTTCACCATCTGTTATTTCCCTCATCGACTTTAATCATGGATACAATTCAAGAGTCTGTCTGTCAGAGAGTCTGTCTGTCAGCAAGAAACACTTTTACATCAGTGATCGCCTTTTCCATTCAGTCACACTGAGGCTGATCATTCCTGAGCGTCAGGTTGATGAGTTACAGAATTTTAATTTTCCCTGAAACATTTGGCCGAATAAATTATTTCATGTTCAAAGACATCGTGATCATATTCTGGGTTATTAAATAATGAACTCACAATCAGAATATCAATAAATACAGATGCACATAATGAATAAATCATACAAACACGCTGTGTGACTCTAAGCAGGACACAGGACAGATTAAAAATATCCTACGAGGGCGGAGCTAAGACACGGGGAAGAGACACAAGTGAGGGAAACGTGGATGCGAGATTGGACTGCAAAGCTGAGTGCAGAACTTGTAAAATGAAAATAACATATCAGAACAGGGTCAACAGCAAACCTGCACAGACATCTAATAACTGCCCACCCATCCGTGCAACTGGAGGGGAGAGAGCACTGTGGATTTTTTTGCACTGAAAAAAAAAGCATAAAAATTAGGCTTTTATGAAAACACTGAATGAAAAATTGCTTACCAACACAAAAACCGTTAAAAAAATTAGACTAAAATAGAAGGCTCAGAGTGATACTAAATGAAAAGCCATTTGGGAGCCGTAAGAGCCAGCTCTTCTAAGGGAGCCGAGTCAAAAGAGCCGAATCTTTGAAAAGAGTTGGACTTCCCATCACCAAAATGGACAATGGCCTTCAGTGGAGGCGGAACAGGTGATTCCAAAGTGGGAGAGAAAAGAAAACAAAAGTCAAGATAATGCCAGACTGACAGGATTCAAAAGATCTGTTTGCTTGACAACCACTCTTACCTCTATGTGGCCAAAATGTATCCAGATTAAGACCCCTGCACATATTTAGTTCATCTTTTAGCCAGCTGTAGCTGTTTTTAAGGTTGTCATATCTGGTCTGTAGCTCGTCTCTCTCTGCAGTCAGATTGATGATTCTGGTTTGCGCCTGGTTCAGACTGATATTGAGCTGGTCTCTCTCTGTCACCACATTTTGTTTTTCCAATGTGGCAAGAATATCTGGTGGTAAAAGAAACAAAACAGAAAGTTTATGACTTAGTTTTAAAACACTAACAATATGTGATAACTGCATTACCAGAGGTTTGTTTTTTTTTTTTTTAACTTCAACTCAGAGTGGAAAAACACTCCACGTCATCTCAGCTTTTTTCCCACTGTCCAATCAGATGATTTGAGAGGCGGGCCTTCTGTGGTGGTCACAATAAGTGGAGGAGAAACTGGTGGTAGTGGTTGCTGGATACCCAGAGCTATACAGACTGACGATAGACAGCAGGTTGTCAAACTGTCCCCAAGTCATCCTAAAATATGCCTGGAAACAGCCATCATGGAGGCGAAGCCCCTGGACCAACTTGTGGTAGTCCCCATGATCCATCCTCTTTTTTAGGGTCTCATGTACCCACACAGATCTCTGTTTCCCTGTGCCCAACAAACTATTTACTGACAGCCTCTCGCCCTCAACCAGAGCTACAGCAAGTACACTCTGCCTGAACATTTTAGAAACTAGATACTAATTACTGGGAAATAAATAAATAAACAGTAGATTGATGTCACAGGATGGTTATGGTAAGGAGGTGATAAGGTGTTGCCCAGCAACAATAAAAAGGCACAGCAAGCTTTTTTTTTTTTTTTTTTTTTTACTTATAGCATTCAATTTAAAAAATGATAGTGCAGCGTGCCTCATGTTTTTCATCCTTCTGTGTGGCCCCAATCACACAGATCACACAAAGTGTTTTGGACGATGCATATCGTGAGGTGCACCACACTGCCTTGTTCTCATGACCACCACAGAAGGCCACCCTCTTAAATCATCTGATTGAACAATGGGGGAAAAAATGATAGGAAAATAAATGACGTGGGACACTTTTCTGCTCTGAGTTTAAGTTTTTTTCGACTTGAGGAGTTCAGAGCGCTCTGGCAAGAATATACAGCGCCTAGAGCACAGAAACACAAAGCACGTTGCAACACAACAACCGCAAGCAAAAAGCTTGAATAAAAGAATCACTCATAGATTAATTTAATGAATGCAGACTGCTTCATTGACAATCCTGCTTTAACCACATCAAATGTTAATTTTCTTATACTGTTTTACTGATAGGAAAGTGTTTAATCACAGTACTCTATTTACATTTTAAGCACTATTTTCAGCATTTTCAGCACATTTGCTCTGAGTTTAATTTGCTCTTGTTGACAGAATTAATAAACCAACAAACAAAGAGTGAGTTTATGTCAGAAACGCCATGTGGTTCTGATATGTTTATTCTCAGTAGGATTTTTAAGACCCAATTTCCACCAAAATACCACCAACTCTCTTTGTGCAGCCTCTCTTCGTGCTTTTCCCCACCTTTGCACCATGCAAAGTTTGCTGGGGCAACTGAACACCACAAAGGCTAGCAAAGAATATTACAAGGTCAGAGAATGACCAACCTGTCAGAGTGCAAAATAGAGTCTGATATGTATAATAAAATAAAATAGATCCTCACAGCGTGTGTAGATCCCAGCCAATATCAGAAGATACAGCACTCCCATAATCACCGCAGTAGCTCTGAAAGGACTTCTCTTGACAGCTGAAAGATTATTTTGAGTGAGTGAGTAAAACAACTCTTCATGAAGCATGTTTGATGTGACCTTTGCTTCATTTTATCTGTCAGTTGTGCCCATCTGCTCAGTAAGAACTATGACATTTTAACTCAGGTGGCACTAAACTGCATTTCAACGTCTCAAAGTCTCAGTCCACTGCACGGACCAGTCTATAAAGTTGCTAAAGTTAACTGGGACTGATGATATTGTATTCTGTACAACAAAAAAGGTTAAAAAGAATAAACATTTATTTTTTTGAATTTAATCAAACATGCACAAACATCTAGTTCTTCCTTGTACAATATTTAGGTTTTATTTTATACTTACTGACTTTATGGGAGCCCAGATCAGAAAGACTTTGTATCAGAGTCTCTTCATTCATGTAGATCTCCACCTGGCTGTCATCTTTTGCTCCACCATCCCGTTTGTCTTTTCTGCTATATCTCACATTCAAACTCAAATCTGGTGATTGAGTGTCTGAAGACATCATGACAGGTGAAAGAACTTGAAGTGTTCGTAATTTGCACTGTTGGTTTCTCTGTGAGTCAGGCCGCTTTTAAACAGCGAGCATCAAAGGAAGTAGCATAGGCCAAACCACAAACACAGATATACAGATTTTTTTACTGTGTGGTAAAAAATGAACTCACAGTTTGTCCAAATTACAAATACTTGTTATATTTACATTTTAAAACTTATCCAAATCACCGTATAAAAAGTCCAATTAAAGATACATTTTGCTACCTTTTGTGTGGATGTCCAGTCAGTATTGATGGGAAATGTAGTCCACTGAAGCAATTAATTCCTCAGGGCATGTTATATTGACCATTCTCTTGCTTGGAAAGCCGTGCCAGTAGTGCCTATATGTGCCAAGATGCATTGCACACGCTCATGGCTATTATCCTGCCAACCTATAGCTATTACTTTGCCTGTCAAGACATATTGTGGCAAAGATGTACAAGTTGCACCCATTGCCACCCATGCACCCCTTTATTTTATGCACCCATAAAATAAAGGGGCCCTGTAATGTCAACCAGCCTGAATCAAGACAGCAACACTCTTTATTGTTTTTCATATTCAATTTTCAATTTTCAATTTTATTTATAAAGCCCAATATCACAAATCACAATTTGCCTCACAGGGCTTTACAGCATACGACATCCCTCTGTCCTTAAGACCCTCACAGCGGATAAGGAAAAACTCCCCAAAAAAAACCCCTTTAACGGGGAAAAAAAACGGTAGAAACCTCAGGAAGAGCAACTGAGGAGGGATCCCTCTTCCAGCACAACAGCACATTACTGCTTTACTCCTTCCATTTTTACTTTTCACAATTATAGCCCAACTTTAACTCAGAGCATCTTGTAAAGAGGAGACTCAACAAAATTGCTTACAATAGTGTCAAGCAACAAAAATACTGATTGGCTGTTTATCTGCCCTCTCGGCCCTGCTGGTCTTAGCCATCTTCTCAAGATTATCTTCTGGATCCTGAACCAGCACACCTCTGTCCAAGTGAGGGGTTAACTTTTTAGACATAGTCCCATGCACACAGGCTATCATGAGGCTCTCCTGACTTTGGCAACAACACAATTTAAGGAAAAACTGCCCAGCTCAAAATCCTATGTCAGTTTTAACGTAAACACTATGCATTGAGTTTGCATTAATGATAAACAGGAGTAACAGTTGGGTGGCATGGTGTGCAGTGGTTGGCATTCTTGCCTCACAGTAAGAGGGTTTCTAGTTCAAACATCGGGGTAGAGGGCTCGAACCCCGGGATGGGGGAGCCCATGTGTCAGGGCGGGTTTTCTCCAGATAGTCTGGCTTCCTCCCACAGTCCAAAGACATGCAGATTAGGCTAAATAGTGACTTTAAATTGCCAGAAGTTGTGAATTTGAGCATCAGACAACTGTCTCTATGTGTTTGCTCTACAATAGTCTGGTGACCCGTCCAGGGTGTACCCTGCCGCTTGCCCAATATTAACTTAGATTAAGGAAAATAATCACGGTTGGGTGTGGTCACATTATGTACTAAATGTAACCTGATAATGTGACGTGATGACGTGACGATGTGAGGTTTCATCCTTATGTATAATACTTGTGTATTATGTATACAGATGTACTTATATGTGAAAATAACTCAATATTGAAATTTGGTGTCACATTGGACATGAACCCAGGTCTATTGGGTCAAAGTACTGTGTTTGCCTAACCCACCCACCACCACGACCTCTACCTCTGTGTGAACTTTGTTGCTCTTTATACTGTATTACTTAAGTTCCTCCTTTGCTCCAATCATATGACAAAGGACAGCCTGCGGTGGATAGGTCACATGATCACAGCCTCCTGGCTCACACTTATGTGGGATATACAGTAGCGTGCAAAAGTTTGGGCACCCCTGGTCAAATTTTTGTTTACTGTAAATATTTAAGTAAGTAGAAGATGAACTGATCTCCAAAAGGCATGAACTTCAAGATGAAACATGCTTTTCAACATTTTAAGCAATATTAGATTATTATTTTTGTTTATGCAATTCAGTTCAATTTCAGCCCTCAGATATCTTTTACCAGGGTCTCAAACCTTAATTAGCTTGTTAGGGCTCTGGCTTGTTCACAGTCATTGTTAGGAAAGGCCAGGTGATGCACATTTCAAAGCTTTATAAATACTTTGACTCCTGAAACCTTGCCCCAACCATCAGCACCCATGGGCTCCTCTGAACAGCTGCCTAGCACTCTGAAAACTAAAATAACTGATGCCCACAAAGCAGGAGAAGACTATGGGAAGATAGCAAAGCATTTTCAGGTAGCTGTTTCCTCAGTTTGTAATGTAGTTAAGAAATGGCAGTTTAACAGGAACTGTTGAGGTCTGAAAGACCAAGAAAACTCTCAGAGAGAGCTGCTCGTAGGATTGCTGGAAAGGCAAATCAAAGCCCTATTTGACTGCAAAAGACCTGCAGCAAGATTTATCAGACTCTGGAGTGATGGTGCACTGTTCTACTGTGCAGTGACACCTGTACAAATATGACCTTCATGGAAGAGTTGTCAGAAGAGAACCTCTCCTGTGACCTCGCCACAAAATTCAGCATCAGAAGTGTGCAAAGGAACATCTAAACAGGCCTGATGCTTTTTGGAAACAAGTTCTGTGGACTGATGAAGTTAAAACGGTGGGTATTTTTGGAGAAAAAAGGGTGTAGAATTTCTTGAAAAGAACACCTGTCCAACTGTTAAACAGGGGGCTGGATAGATCATGCTTTGGGCTTGTGTTGCAGCCAGTGGCACGGGGAACATTTCACAGGTAGAAGAAGAATAGATTCAGTTCAATTCATGCAAATTCTGGAAGCAAACATCACACCATCTGTAAAAAAGCTGAAGATGAAGAGAGGATGGCTTCTATGACAGGCAAATGATCCTAAACACACCTCGAAATCCACAATGGACGACCTCAGGAGGAGCAAGCTGAAGGTTTAGTCCTGCCCCTCACAGTCCCCTGACCTAAACATCATTGAAAATCCGTGGATAGACCTCAAAAGAGCAGTGCATGAAGACAGCCCAAGAATCTCACAGAGCAGGAAGCCTTTTGCAGGAAAAATGGGTCAAAATCCACCAAACATGAATTGAGAGACTCTTAACTGGTTAAAAAAAAGTATTTATAAGCTTTGGTATTTGCCAGAGGGAGTGCTACTAAGTACAGGGTGGCCGAACTTTTGCTTCAGGCCCTTTTGCTCTTTTTGTTATTTTGAAACTGTAAAAGATTAAAATTAAAAAGTGATCCTGCTTACGATATTTATGAAATGTGTTATCTTTAACTTCATGCCTTTTGGAGATCAGGTCATCTTTTACTTGCTCAGCTACTCACAGTAAAAGAAATTTTGAACAGGGATGCCCAAACGTTTGCATGGAAGTGTATAAAACTTATAGTGCATTACTTTTTGTTGGTAAATGTACAAACAGTGAATAAGAACAGCCTGTCTTGTTACTTTCAGCCATGGTATATTTATCCTCTCAGTATCTGCTTTTGCAGCACAGCTCCAACATTATTTCCTGTATCATAATATAATGACATGATGATAATATGCCTGATATAATGACACTTTGTGCTAATCAGTTTATGTCTGCCAAAACAGACATTATACTGAATTTACCATGACCACAAATAATAATGAAGGAAGCTTGCATTAATAGTTCTTCATTTTGATATTATGTTATTTATTTTAAGGGGATTTGTGAGAGCATTTATGTTTCAGTTCAGCAGCATGATAGATACATGTTGCAGTGAGAAGAAAGAGTAAACCACACAAGTTTAGCAGCAGGCTCCAGTTGACTGCCTGAACCAGCTCACAGACATTGTGTAGTTATTGCAGAAAAAAAAAAGACAGCTAGGTAAATGAAACGTATACATCTGTCTACAATGGGGAGAGACCTCCGGTTTGCATATACAGGTCTTCTGGGGAGGAGACTAAATTGGAAAAAAAATGAAAATATAGCAAATGTCAAGTCAATGCCAGATTGACAATACTACAATAATATCTGTTTGCCTGACAACCACTCTTACCGCTCCTTGAGTTGCATCACCATACGCTTCCACCGATTTCGTTCATCCTCTAACTGACTGTATCTTTTTCCGAGGATGTCATATCTGGTCTGTAGCTCGTCTCTCTCTGCAGTCAGATTGATGATTCTGGTTTGCGCCTGGTTCAGACTGATATTGAGCTGGTCTCTCTCTGTCACCACATTTTGTTTTTCCAACGTGGCTAAAATATCTGGTGGTAACAGAAAGAAAACAAAAAGCTAATTAGGAAGTGAAATCATTCAGATATAAAGTAATGGCGGTGTCAAGGTTGTGCTGTGTTTCAGAACAATCATTTTCATTTATTTTTCTAGTTGCTGTACCCATTTTCCGTTACCCTGCCTGGTGAACTTTGATTTGAATACCAGAGTATATTTGTTTTTTGCTTCATGTCCATGAAAAGTCTACATTTTCTTGTGTGTAGGGCAAGATAATGGCCTCTAGTTTCCTGGCGCAGCACAGGGTGGCGAACCCCGTGCAGAGCTAGTTTCGAGCAGCGCAACCCGAGGCACGCTCAGTTTGGTTGTTTGGCAGGACGAGGTGCGCTGAGATGGGTGTGGTGGCGCAGCAGGGGGAGGTGTCGACAGATCCAGCTTGGCGCAGTGACAGTTTTGTGCCAAAAGGCTTTGCCGAAGGTGCGCTAAAAGCTCGCCAGCGGAAACAAGGTCTACTGTCTGCTTTTGTGTAGCTAGATTTCAATACAAGTGAAGAGAACAAGGAAGTTTTGTTTTTTCAAGTGGCATGACCCCTGGCTATTTGGAGGCAGATACTAGTAATCCAACCTGAAATAGCTTGTATTTCTTCCTGTTTCCAACCTTGTCACTGTGGCATCGAATGATGTAGCTGGAAGGAGGAAGAACAACAGGTTTTACAGCTGCTGAATTCCACTTCTCAATCAGTGTAGCAGGCACTGAGGAAGTATTGTTTAAGTGGACTACATTTACCAACTGATGGGACATCCACATTAAGGTGGCAAATTTACCCTCTGATCTCTTAAACAGTCATTTTTGATGCTGGTTTAAAAGCGTCTACTGATTCGAAAGTGTTGTATAGAAACAGTATGCGATATTGTTCTGTTATTGATTCCCATTGAATCAAGTACTTAATTTTCCCCTATTTGCAAAATTTACAAACTGGCAAAGAGTGAGTTTGTGCCAGAAACAGACATGGTTCTGACAAGTCTATTCTCAGTGAGATGTGTAAGATGCAGTATCCACCAAAATACCACCAACTGGTTTTGTGCAGCCTCTCTCTGTGCTTTCTTTCTGCCTGTGCACCATGCACACTTTGCTGCGGCACCCAGACACCACACAGTCTGGTGAAGAGTTTTACAAAGTCAGAAGATTACCAAACTGTCAGAGCACAAAATAGAGCTATTTTGCTAAAGTATAAAAATGAAATCCTCACAGCGTGTGTAGATCCCGGCCAATATCAGAAGATACAGCACTCCCATAATCACTGCAGTAGCTCTGAAAGGACTTCTCTTGACAGCTGAAAGATTATTGTGAGTGAGTGAGATGAGGTACAGTAAAACAACTCTTCATGAAGCATGTTTGATGTGACCTTTGCTTCATTTTATCTGTCAGTTGTGCCCATCTGCTCAGTAAGAACTATGACATTTTAACTCAGGTGGCACTAAACTGCATTTCAACGTCTCAAAGTCTCAGTCCACTGCACGGACCAGTCTATAAAGTTGCCAAAGTTAACTGGGACTGATGATATTCTCTCCCCCAAAAAATTTAAAAGTTATAATAAACAAGCATTCATTGTTCTGGATTAATCAAATATGCTCAACCATTTAATTTTTCCTCACACTTTAAGTATAATAAGTGTTATTTTTACACTTACTGACTTTATTGGACCCAAGATCAGAACGGCTTTGTCTTTGAGTGTCTTCATTGTCGTAGATCACCACCTGGCTGTCCTCGTTTTCTCTTCTGTTTCTTTTGTCTCTTCTACTATATCTCACATTCAAACTTAAATCATGTGCTTGAATGTTTGTAGACATTATGAAATGTCTTCACTGTCTGTTTGTCTGAGCCAGGCAGCTTTTTAAGAGGGAGCATCAAGGAAGTGGCAGCGGGCCAAACCACAAACACAGATACACCCTCAACACGTTCTTCCAAACTGCAATAAATGTCAGCATTTCTTCACTTAAGTTTTGAAACTGTGGCGGCCAACTGCTTTGAAGCAGTGGGTGCATTAACTCAACTTTACCCTTGTTTGCTGTCAATAAACTTTGAGAGGAGACATATTTAGATCATCAGGTGACAGAGGGGATGGTGGATAGTGATAGACACAGATGAGACGCCTGATAAGCAGCAGACTGCAGTAGACCACAATGTTTGAGACCAACAAAAGCGAGTATATTTTAAGGACATGTCGGGATATTTTTCAGCCAAACACAATGTTTTTCTAACTCCAGCCCATTGATGTTTGTGCACAAACATAACCACACATTAACCACAGCACTGTTCAACATAAAACTGAAAACTGCAACAAAGTGTTTCAACATATCTGCTACATATGAAACATACAAATATTACATGTGGGGTGCAGAAACACACAATGCCAACATTTATTCTTGCGATTTGAGTGAAGTGTATGGGTATAATGTGGTAGGTGTATTTTTTCCTATCTACATTTTTATAGTGTATTTAGGTTTTATGACACTGAAAGATGTACATTTAATTACACTTCATGTAAAAGCCCAACTAGGGACAAGAGTTGAAAATTAGCAAATAGCTAAACACTCTTTGTGCAGCACATCAGTTTCATTCTCTGTATTGGAACTATATTAAATTGCATTGCCCCTATTAACTGAATAAATGTAATTCAAATTCAGCCTAAGAATATCATTGTGCTGTTTTAATTTGATAAAAACAAAATAAAAGAGATTACAGAAAATCTTCCTCACTGACACATAGCCAGGGTCTGTGATAACCACCTGAAGTTCAGCTGGGTGGAATCAAGAATTGGCTCTGCTACATGCAGGACTATTAACATACAGAGAGCAGATAACAGATCTGAAACAGTGTAGAGGAGCACAGAAATGAAATATGACATGAGTGACCAATGTTCATTGTGTCAAAAATAAAGCCATGACAAAAATTAGGACACGTACAATCTGCGTAAAACAACATGGAATATGTAGTTAAGCAACATCCCACTCGAGGTCATGCTGTTGAATATCACTTGACTGAATATCAGCATAGCTGTGATTCTGTTGTAGGCACGAGGCTGCAGCCGTGCTGATTTACAGCACAAGAGCACAACCTCAAGTGTGATACTGCTTTTATACAACAGCTCTATAAGCACTATTTATCAACAGTAAAAAGCTGCAACAGGCTCTGATTCATTTGTTTATTTAATGATTTATTTGACTCCACCAACACAAATACTTCCACATTTAGACTGGGACTGTCGCCAACCAACACATAAACATTCGTGTACACTAGCTTGCTGTTTTGTGTAGGTTGGCATTTTACCACAGACCAGCCACTTTGTATCATGTAGCCTTGTAGGCATCTGTGTGTCTCCATTTATAATGCAAGCAGTGAAATCAGTCTGCTGACAGTTGTTTTAGCCCAGTTTCCACCAAACACTTTCGGTATGGTACCTTTGGAACCAAAAGTAACTCTTCAGACACGGTATGTAGACCCAAGGTCCGCTTAGTGTTTCCACCGCAAACAGTACCCTTAAATGTGGGCAGGGTTGTTGTCACTCACTGCTCTATCCAGCACTCACTGTATTTCCTCATCACTGGTGACACAGATGGAAGCCTGCACCTCGTTTATCGTCCACAGCAACAGGATTAGAATAATGCAGTTCAGATAACCCGGTCAAAATTAACATAAATGAACACTTGAAGATCAACTCATTACTAAATATGTATGTCATATAAAAACTAAAGTAATAGTCGAAGTTGTCACAGTGAAATTTAATTTGAGTTGATTAATTCATGTTGTCAACTCATGCATTGAGTAACATTACAAGTAAACGTTACACCTTAAAAGTTGTCATAGTTTTCTCCAACTCCAGCTGCTGCAAGAAGCAGCAAAACATCCTTTATTTTATAGTTACAGTTTACTAATAAAACTCTCCACAGTATGAACAGGACCAAGGACTAAGGACCAAGACACCGGTGACCCCTGTTTCCATCCAAGGGGTCAGTGTGGACATTGTAGAGGACTATAAGTACCTGGGGATACACACTGACAATAAACTGGACTGGGCTAAGAACACTAACGCTCTCTACAGGAAGGGCCAGAGCCGTCTCTATTTTCTGAGGCGACTGAGGTCCTTCAACATCTGCCGGACTATGCTCAGGATTTTCTCTGAGTCTGTGGTGGCCAGTGCTATCCTCTATGCTGCTGTGTGCTGGGGCAGCAGGCTGAGGGTGGCGGACGCCAACAGACTCAACAAACTGATCCGCAAGGCCAGTGACGTTGTGGGAACGGAGTGTGACTCTCTGATGGTGGTGTCAGAGAGGAGGATGCTGTCTAAGCTACGAACTGTCTTGGACAATGTCTCACACCCACTCCACCATGTGCTGGTCAGGCACAAGAGTACTTTCAGTGGGAGACTCATACCACCAAGATGTACCACTGAGCGCCACAGGAAATCATTCCTGCCTGTGGCCATCAAACTGTACAACTCCTCCCTCTGAGTGGCCCTGAGACTTTTTCACACACACTGCAATAATTTAATTTAACTTGTGCAATAACCCCATTTCACCCTGACTGTATATATTCTGTTTGTGTAAATAATCTTGTTCAGTTTACAATATATATATATGTGTATATATATATATATATATATTTATTTACGTTTATGTCTGTTAATAATTCCTGTTTATTTAACTATACATTTGTTAATACTATTGTTTAAATTTTTTATATTTTCATGTATCTTTCTTCTCTTGCAAGGAGCACCTGTAACATAAATAATTTCCCCTCCGGGATCAATAAAGTATTTCTGATTCTGATTCTGATTCTGAACAGTGGTTACATGAGCCTGAAAACCAGCCACAACTCAGCCCTGAGCAGAGTGACCATCCTCTACTGACCAATCAAACTGCAGTGTTCACAGCTCCACCTTTTAGTACCAGATCTGTGTGCTAGGTACCCCAACAGAAGGGCCAAAAACAGGGACGATATGGAATGGTTCCATTGGTACCATCCACAACTTTTCACAGTGGAAATGGAAAAAAAGGGTACCAAACTGAACTGAACGGTACCGTACTCCTCGGTGGAAATAGGGCTTTTGGTGGAATAGGTGTGATGGTGATGAGTTCACAGTTTAATCAGTACATTGCGTCACCTTCTGATATCATATCATTGCAGTGAAGTAATCATACTTCTTTCCGTCCTTTTGTCATTTTCTGACAACCACTGATTATTTAACTCAAACGTTATTTGTGGAAATATGTTCCTCTTTGTGGTGCAGAGTTTGTTACGACAACTCTCAGTGTTGGTTAACATTATGCAACAAAGGCACTTGTACCCAATTTACACTCTGCCAGTTCATATATGTTGGGATAATTAGATAGTTTTTGGATAGCAAAGAACTCAAGTGTGATGCAGCTGGGTGTTCAAGATGAATTAAAATGAGATTCAGTGTCAGATCTATCTGTCTCTCTTAAACACATTCACAATATTAACTCTCCCAAGTGTAACTACATCAGTAAGTGGTCTGTAGATGTCGCCCCTACAAGGTTTGTCCCTCGTTTTTATGACTTAAGTAATTAACTGCCATGTATGTGACGTCTCCAGCAATTTGAACACTGACTGTCTTTTATTTGATTCCTGATCAGTGCAGCCACCTAATCATCTGTGTGAGTGAGAGACAACCAAACCTCCCTTTGAGTTTTAAAATACTTATTTTTAGAAAATATTGTGTGAGATATTCTTTTTTTCTATGAGATATCCAAAGTTAGATTATATGTTAATGTAGTGTTATTGTAATCTCCTCTCTCGGAGCACTTGACTACATCAGACTGCTGTGCAGAGGATTTCAGATTTAGACAATAACACTTTTATCTTGCCTGTAGTCCATCTTCGCAAGTCTTCTATGTTCATTACTGTATGTGTATGAGTGCAGGATTGGGTAGCTAACTTAAGTGCTGTTGTAGTAACAAACCCTATTAAGCTCAAGTCATTTCTGTTGTGGTTGACCCTGGTTTGCATGTTGCTCAGGAAAACAAAGACTGATTGCCATCAGATTGTGTCCTGGCTAACAGAGACTCATATGTGGCAATATGACAACCAAATTGTATTAAACTGTATCTGTATTTAACCTGTATATGAGACACTTGAAATGACAAGTGTAACTGTGCCTTCGTTAAGATTCAGGAAATATCCTTATCATGTTGAAAGCCAACGGTTAGCCTGTTGTTGGGTTCAGGACATGAACTGCAGTGCCTCCTGGACAGACACACATTACACAGACTTTAGGGTCCTGACATGAACCTCCTGCATGTTGGTGAGGTGATGTTTGAGGTGACAGTTAGAAGCTGGTGACTGCAGGTGTATTAAAAGAAATGCAGGAAAACCTCAAACTGAATACAAATGTATTATTTTGATAATATGTAGACAATCTGCAATTGTATGTTTTTATTGACTTTTATTATAATAATGCTGAAGGACTACAGAGTAAGTTCTCATGTTAATCTGTGTGGAAGACTTCCAACCACATTGTCCACTATAAAGGGCAGAGGAGCATCTGTGTAATCCAGGTTACTTAGCATGCAGCACAGAATAAAGGAATGAAGATTGGTCTGAATTGGCAAAGCTGATGGCAACACCACCCAATACAAGAATACAAGAAATCTATTTCTCACAGATCCAGTGCTTAGACATGTAATGCGGACTCTGTGTCCATTGTCCTTGGTCATTGCAGCATGTTGCAGCATGCTGATATCCCTCATGTCTTGGTAGTCCTGGTGCCCAGAACCTATAGGGCAAATAAAATGTTGTCATTTTAAACAGGGCTGAAACAACTGGTTACAAAAGTGAAGATACAGTTTTGGCAATTGATGTAATCTGTAATGTCTGCCAAAACTGTATCTTCACTTTTGTAACCATTGCCACAAGAACATAACATTGCCACAAGAACATAAAAGTGAAGATACAGTTTTGGCAATTGATGTAATCTGTAATGTCTGCCAATGAAAGAATGAAACCTTGGTCAGTACTCCCATCTTGATGTGTGATTGAAGCAAAAAACCTTTCAGGTGTCTCACATTTCTGTCAGCGGTGATCCGTCCACCCATTTCTGTTCCCATTCCCATCTTCCCCCTGTCCATGTTTCCTGTAGACCAATCCAAGACTCTCCATGCACATTCAGCTCAGTGACAAACTTCTAGTCGTTGACAACAGACAAAAGTCAGCCACAGCTAACAGAGGGGGGATCCACTTGTACACCAATCAATCAATCAATCAATCAATCAGTCAATCAGTCAATCAACATTTATTTCTATAGCCCTTTACAAAACCCAAAGGTACCCAGAGTGCTTAACAATAGTGTCAAATAACAATGGGAAAAAAAAAACATAAAAGAAAAAAACTATGGAAAGTGGGACAGTGCTACAGAGTATTAAAAGCCTTTCAACATAGATGAAATACATTAAAACAGAATAAATAAACCTAAAAAAGGATAGCCCTAGTCGGAATTAAAAGCCATTCTAAAAAGGTAGGTCTTCAGCTTAGATTTAAAAAGGCTGAGATCAGTAGTGATGCGAATGTCAGGGGGGAGCTTGTTCCACAATCTCAGAGCAGCAACAGTGAAAGAAAGGTCACCCCATTTTTTGCATCGCGACCTTGGGACTTCTAACAGAAGCTGACCAGATGAACTCAGGGCCCTGCCACTATCGTGGATAGTTAAAATCTCTGACAGGTAGGGAGGAGCCAGGCCGTTAATGGCATTAAAAACAAACAACAGTGGGATTTCCAGCATCCACAGACAAGGCAATGTCATTGTGCACCTTTAACAGTGCTGACTCGAGACACCAGACTGAAATTTAGCAAGAACTGAAGAGTGGACACAACAGCATGATAGTGAATACATATACAAGTTAACATTTAATTTGATTGGAAAGCATTTTTTTTAAAAAAAGAAAGAAACATGTTCTGAGGGTTTTCCTAAACATTTCAGTTTGACTTTTTTTAATATTTGACTATTTCAACAACTTCTTTACTCTTAGATTTTGATCTGTCCAGAAGTCTATGAATTGATTTAAAGTTTAAGTTTTATTTCCATCATCAGTGTCAGTCACAAAAGCATGGTTGGATGAAAGGACTGAGGTCAGACCATCTGGTTCCTTTCATGTATTTTTAGGTCTTCAGTTTTTATCAAAAGAATACGAACAGTCCATGTGCTTTGATTTTGGACATAACTATTTGGAAATATCTAATCAGTGTATGGACTCTGTTAGTATTCAGTCAAACACATGTCTGTTCCACTCATGCCGACCTTGCACCTTTATGTACAAAAGCAGCAGAAGTTGACCCAAATGTCTGTACAGTACACAGAGTCAGAGCAGGTTGAAGTGAAGACATTTTACCAGAATCAACAGTTAATGAACATTCTTATGCGTTGGGACCTGAAGGCTGAACAAACTGGAAAATAAATCTGACAGGGTCTAGACATGAGGCAGGTTACAACAAAAACAGAAGTAACAGATCACTGTGAAACAAACACACTCACCTGTTCCTCTTTGGTGTTTATGACCACCAGATCTGCTCCTCTCTGCCGACAGTTAGCTCTGCTTCTATCCCAATTTTTCTCTTCATTCATTTTAAAGTAACAGCTGCATCCAAATTTGCTCCATCCATCAGGACACCACTTCCCTTAATGTCAAACAAGTTTTTTAAAGAGAGATTTCACTTCAGTGCTGTCACTGTTTATTTAAAGCTCTTTCTTAGCTTCAGTGTTTCGCTTTCAGGTTGTTTACTCTGTAAATACTTTAAGTTTTCACTCCAGAAATAGTCAAGTAGTAAAACAGTTCAACAGCGTCAAACAGTTACACTTCAAAAATACTCAAGTTATATTTATGTAAAATTAGTATAATTCTGGTATTTGCTGTCAGTTTTTAAACTTTTCTCACCTTCAATTTTGTCCCTCAGCTGCTTCACTTCATCCTGTACCTGACTATAGTGGACTGATATGTCTTGAGAAAAACAATAGATACAAGTAAGACAGTATGGAAATATTTGTGATTTGTCGTCAGTGTGAAGGTGGATCCTGTATATAATGATATTTTGACACTGATCCTTACTTGAAATTTGTCTTTGGAGCTGGCTGTAGTTTTTGCTCAGTTGGTCGTATCTGCTCTGCAGCTTGTCTCTTCCCAAAGTGACTGAAAGACAGTGAGACAAGACAAAATAAGATAAGGTAAAGCCTTTACTTAAATCCAGAGGGGGAATTCTGGTGTTGCAGCTACACAAGAACAGAAATAGGTACAGCTACATGGACAAAAGGTAAAACTAAAATAAATTAATTATTAGTATATAAATATAAATTGAGTAACAGGGGACAAACATTGATTCCAGACACTGGTGGTGATGGGGAGGTGGCGGGCACGCACAACTGCAGCGAGAAACAACTACAGCAGAGGAAGAGCTGTATTTAAAATGAGGAGCTGTAAGATGATAGGCTGACAGTGCCCACCTTGAAACTGCTGACTGTATAGATCTTCTGTGTGGTCATGGGGACAATGCATGTGAAGCATCCATGTTTTCACATACATGCATGTAAACTGTAACTACAACCTGACTGGTGTGCAGAGCCATACAACCACAGGTTATAACTCATAAAAGCTTCAGTTAAATGTTAACACAGAATAAGTCCTGTCCATTTTGTCTACCTTTTTCTTTTATTGCATTTGGGTTTGGAAGGGACTGCTTAACAGGCAGTATGAACAGTGGGAATGATTACAGCGACCAATAACTATTCCAGCAAATATTTTGCACATCAGTATTATATGAAGACCAACAAAAAAATCTGGATCTCTCCTTGAAATCTTGAGGCTGAAACTCCTCACCATTTGAGTACACCATTGAATACTGATTTTATCTTACAGAGTATAGATGAGAGGATGATTCCTGTCATCATCAGGAGGCACAGCACTCCTAGACAATATGCAGCAACCCTGAAAGGCCTCCTTTGGACGGCTGGAGGATGCTTCTCAGCGTGTGGTCCTGAAGTGGCAAAAACACACACACAAATAGCTAGTTCATTAAAAGAAAACAACATTTGTCTGATCATAGTTTATGTCATTCCCCTGTTACAATAACATGTTACTCAGTAGCTTCATTGACCTCTGGTTCGGTGACATTTGTCAGACACACTTTAAACAAATAATTTAAACACTCTGTAACATTTTATTATAATGATCCTTTATAAAGCCTTTATAAAGAATTAACACATAATTTGTAAATATACTAGTTAAACATTTATAAAGCCTTTATTAATCAATCAATCAATTTTATTTATAAAGCCCAATATCACAAATCACAATTTGCCTCACAGGGCTTTACAGCATACAACATCCCTCTGTCCTTAGGACCCTCGCAGCGGATAAGGAAAAACTCCCCAAAAAAACCCCTTTAACGGGGAAAAAAAACGATAGAAACCTCAGGAAGAGCTACTGAGGAGGGATCCCTCTTCCAGGACGGACAATGTAAGTGTTTATAAATATAATGAAATAATAATGAACATATCATTTGTATACATTTATAAAGGATTAAGACATGATATATATATATATATATATATATATATATATATATATATATATATGTATATATATATATATATATTTACAAATGATGTGTTAATCCTTTATAAATGTATACAAATGATATGTTCATTATTATTTCATTATTAATAAATACTTAATAGATAGGAGTACAGGTAGGTGTGGCCTGCTGGGCATAAGTGCCTGTCGCACCTCCGACGGTGCCCGTGGGCCCGCTGCAGGGTCGTCAGCCGGGAGCCACCCCTCATTGATGTTTCGCCCCTTTCATCCCGGAACATCTTGGGGTGGTGGGGCAGTGTCAGGGACATCTCCCTGCCACTCCCTGCAGCTGGCTTATGGGCTGGGCCCCGGGGGACTATGCATGGCAGGGGGGTC
Source organism: Epinephelus lanceolatus (assembly GCF_041903045.1). Lineage (NCBI taxonomy): Eukaryota > Metazoa > Chordata > Actinopteri > Perciformes > Serranidae > Epinephelus > Epinephelus lanceolatus. Next base: position 36,218,880 of record NC_135749.1, on the reverse strand, counting down.
CAAGTCCCTGAGTCAAGCGTAGGCCTGACCACATACCAAGCCAACTTGGAGGTCCTAAGCTCCTTGTTTCCCCCACGCTCTGTCTTTCCTCCAGAGCCAGAGCCAGAAGCTGCCTTGCTCTGCTTCCTCTGCCAGGTCTTTCAGGGCTTTCCTCTGTTTGGGTCCCGTGACTCCCAGTGACGCCATTAGCCGCTGGGTGGAGGTACCTATGAAGCCTCTGCACCCGACCTCTGCTGGGAACACTGTTGCCTTCCAGCCTGCTTGACGGCATGCAGCTGCCAGGTCGGAGTATCTCTCCTTCTTTCTCTCGAAGGCGGCGTCCTTCCCCTCTTCCCACGGAACTGTTAGTTCTGCCATGATGACTGTCCTCATGGGGACAGACCAGAGGACAATGTCTGGCCGAAGGGTGGTGGATGTGATGACCTGGGGGAACTTGAGTTGCCGGTCCAGGTCGGCTCTCATGTTCCACTCGCCTCCAGGGGAAAGGAGAGACCGCTGCTTTGTGCTGCTGCTGTGGCTCTTGCCTCCTTGCTGGACGAACTTGATCCTCTGGCGTGATGTTAGCGGGCTGGCGTTGTTAGCTTCAAGCCTGCGGGCCTCGAGGATTTCGGCCAGCTTGCGCAGAACTCTGTCATGGCGCCACCTGAACCGGCCCTGTGTCAGCGCAGCCTTGCAGCCGGAGAGGATGTGTTGCAGGCTTGGGTTGCTGGAGCTGCAGAGATGGCATGTCTCCTCTGTGCCGTACCACAGGAGCAGGTTCTGGGGACTGGGAAGCGTGTCATACGTGGTCCTGATCATGAAGCTCAGCCTTGCTTGGGGCATCCTCCACATATCGGCCCACGAGATGGTTCTGTTGACAACAGCCTCCCATGTCGTCTATCTTCCTTGTTGTTGTTGGCTGACAGCTTTGATTTTATAGCTCTCTTCTTCGATCTTGATGACTTCGGAGATCACCAGGTCTTTCCTTTCCTTCCTTGAAGCCTTGGACCACATCTTTGGTGTAGGACCCCAGCCGAAGCCAGCCCTGCCTTGCTGCTGAAACCCGACGACTTCCAGATGTTTTAGATGGGTAATAGCCTGGTCGACGGCCTTAGCAGCGTCCCACTTGCGGCCTGTGCGGACGTGGGCCTTGGTGTTTTGGACAGCTGGATCAGGTGAGTCCCTAAGTTCGAAAACGAGTCTCACCTTTTCCTGTCTGTAGCCCAAACTGATGGACTTCAAGGGGAGCTTCAGTGTGGTGCTCCCAAATAGCGCTGCGGTAGAGGCTATTATAAAGGATCGTTATCATAAAGTGTTACCAAACACTCTAATATAAACCACTTTGAATTTTAAAGTGAAACAAATATGACCTCATCTAAAATATCTGAATTGCACAAATGGCTCACAACAAAAAGCTGTCATAGGTTTCATCCTCCCCCTCCTCAGTCTCTCTTTCTTGGCTCTGTGTTGATAATGATATTCAACAGACCTTGTCATGTTGCACTTCTCTTCTTGCCGTAATGCTGTTGTAACACTTTCTTTACCAGAATTAATGCTTCTTCAGATCTCAGATATGACACTTGTCAGTTAAATGGTACCATAAGCAAAGGGGATGAAGCACAATGATGTGCGATGAAATATTACACCGAGCTTGTGTTTGAAATAAGCAACAGAACACCTGCAAATGAGTTCTCTGGTACTTTCTCTTAACAGATAATTGTCTGGCTAACTACAGAGGTTCACACTATATGTATACTATGTATGTCTATAAAAACAAAAATAGATGGTCAAGATGCTTTTTTTTTTACAGAGACATTGCTGTGTTTCCTGACAGATTGTGCTTCCAAACTGTGTATTTTGAGCCAAAGCATGACCTTTTCTTGACCACAGCCAAGTGGTTTTGTGCCTAAACCTAACCACACAGTGACCACAATGTTTTTGAAACATAAAGAAATATGACTTTGCAATGTATCTGCTACATACATGCAAAAATGCATAATGCCAACATTTATTCTCGTGATTTGTTTGTGTAATTTCTCACTTACCTCCTTCGAGTGACTGAATATCAGTGTGATTATTCCCGATAGCGTCTGTACTCTCGTAGATATCCACCTGCCTTTCCTCCCACTCAACTTTGTCTTCCTGCACCTCTCTGTTGTATCTCACCTTCTTTGATAAATCTGGTGTGGCATAAATATCTGAGGACATCTTGAGAGGAGAGAGCCAATTAAACTGGAGCTGCACTTTATGTACAGCGCTGTGTTAAATGGTCACTATGCTGCTGTAAAACTTTAATGTATACTAGTAAAGTATGCAGTATGTCCTATGGTAGATAAAAATTCAGTAACGTAATATACTGCACTGATGCTGCTGCCAGTGTTTGATAGTCTGTCTTTTGTCTGGTTTCGGTAGGGAACATAAAGGAAGTACCAGCACACACACACGCAGACACAGACACAAAGAAACACACACACACACACACACACATACACACACATTTATTTATTTGACTCATTGTGGATTAAAACTTTGTAACTCTAGTTTTGGTGGTCAGGCATACTTTAAATATGGTTGTAAAACTGTTTTTGTCTTGTTAAAAAAAGGTGAGATAGAAGGTTTTCTGTCAGCAACAACAACATGCGTGTCTTTATAGATCTACTCACACATTAATTCACAATTTGGTTCAATGCTATACACACACACACACACACACACACACACACACACACACACAACGGAAAAGCAGAATGGGTAAAACAGGAAATTTCATTTTATCAGTTACCTCTGTTGCCTAAACTGAAACTGTTTCCCAACTAAGCTGTCATGTTAAGTGAAGTTAAAATATGACAGTTGATGAATGAAAATATTCTCTTTTAGTATAAACTATAAGAGTTTTATTTTTTTCCAAAAATTAAATATCTTTGAGTTTTGTTCACATGTGAGGGCAAAATGGAGCGTGAGAGGGATTGGTGATTTGGTATGGCTTCTGCAGTGATGCAGGCGCTACACCAGACCGTGGTGGTGAAGAGGGAGCTGAGCCAGAAGGCGAAGCTTTTGATTTACTGGTCCATCTACAAACGAACCCTCACCTGTGGTCATGAGCTCTGGGTGGTGACCGAAAGAATGAGATTGCGGATACAAGCACCCGAAATTAGTTTTCTCCGTGGGGTGGCTGTGCTCAGCCTTAGAGATAAGGAAAGGTAGAGCCGCTGCTCCTTCACGTCAAAAGGGGTCAGTTACTGTAAGGTCGTTTGGGCATCTGATCAGGATGCCTCCCGGGTGCCTCCCGTTAGAGGTGTTCCAGGCATGTCCCACTGGTAGGAGGCCTCAGGGTAAACCCAGAAGCCTGGTTTAATATACAATATGTAATAGGGGATCCCTCCTTCGTCACTCTTTCAGCTTAGGGGTTCATGGCCTAAAAAACATTGAGGACCCCTGTATTAGACCATGTGTTTGTCAATCCATGATTTACAATAACAGTTTTTTGTTACTGTAGGGCAGACCACCCTAAAACAAAGATTGTGATGACACCCTGATGTTTCCATTACTGCCAACATCAGGCCAAATCTTCCAATGGTACAAAACAAACACTAAAATGTTATGGTCAATGTGCATTGTACTTCTGGGGATGTTTTGGGCCCTGAGATTTTGCTGCAGAGAAAGCACTCCTTCCTTTCACGCTCTTTGGTACAGCTGCATACTGGATTGCGTCAGGAGCTGTAAAGTCCCAATGGGTGGGTGGGAGGGGAAGTGGATGGGTCCAGAAAACATCAGACTTTCAACTGAGAGCTCTGTGTTCACTTCTCGTACAAATGTAGAGCCAAACCATGGTGTTTCTTTTTTTTCTGAACCTAACCATGTGCTTTTGTTGACAAAACCTACCAAAGTGCTTTTGTTGACATCCTGGTATTGATTGTGGATTCCCAATGTCAACAGCAGATGCAGAAGGATACCTAGCGCGTAATATATAGACGTGTCAATATGTGATGACTTGGGATGAGAACGCATTGAAGTAACATTATCTTCTACCTTCTATTCAGAGGTGATGAATTTACAGCAACTTAATGCAATACAGTCTCTGGCTTATTGTTTGTTATCTAGTGTTGGCAAAAAAATGTTGCACATTTCTGATCCGTCGTCCCGCTAAACACTGTTTAAACTTTCAAACTCTATATGGAAAAAACAGGAATAATAGTCAAATATTAACATTGAACAGCCTAATCTGATTGAACTGACATAATTCTGAGTTGCGTACAGCCCTAGTAATGGTCACATTGCTACTAAATTCATAAGGCACCTTCAAGCATCACAGCATCCATTTTTATTCTAGACACTGTATATGACCTTTCCTTTCGCGTTACCCTCAGGACAAACTGTGTGGTTTTAGCTGCACCACTATTAAGGCTCTGAGAACAGCAGAAAAGTCTGTATGTGTTTCTTTGAATATTATATTGTTTTTAAGTCATGAAAGTTTTTAGCCTTTTTGTACTATTACATTTTCCACCTCTGAAGTAATGCAGTACAGTTCATTTTCTCATGATGGCCTTTATTATGTATTTTTAGGAAGGGCAGTAAGAACTATTGCATAGCCCATTACATCACAGTTACATGACATACACATTAGACACAATAGATCTGTCTCTCACAGATCCATCGTTTGGATCCAGTCTTGGTATGCCTCCATGTTCCTTCCAGATCAATGTATGCTGTCAACCCAGCGCCATCCTTAGGATTAAAATCGACTTCTCGGTGCCAGGCCCTGTAGAACAAGCATTATATTGTTACAGGTAAAAGCTACAAAACATTGTTGGTTTCAGATTATGGATGCAGTTGTTTCATAAAATGTCAAGACTGACACTCCACTTGACATTCAAATGTAGTTTCTTGATGTCTTTCAACTGTGTGTACACCACAGACGAAGAGTTCAGGAGGTAAATTAATGTTTTAGGTTGTTTTTTTAAAATCCAAACTCAAGAAGATTTTTTTTTTCCTGTGAGCAGTTTCTTTTTATTTTCTGTTTGTCTTCCACCTTTTATCTGCCTTCAGTAAAGAGGGCAGCTCAGAGGAGGATATATATGAAAATGTTGGCGCCCCCCTATATTGTGGTGCTGATCCATCCACCTTCAGAGTACCTGGCATGCCACCCTGCTCACCCATTCATTTGACAGTTTTTGTGATCCTGCATAGTTAGCAGTACATGGATCCACGATCAGAAATCAAAGTAAAGATCAAAGCTACGACTAACACATTGAGTGTGCTTCAAAGCCTTTTACTCCCTGGTGAACTAGTGAGCAGGCCCACACAGAATCTGCGTTCATAGAATTCTGACGAAATCTTTCGAAAATGTTGGAAAAAAATACAAATGTTATTTCAAATGAATATTGCATATCACACAACATGCAAAATTAAAGATCACAGCTAAAAACTTAATAGCTTATCAGGTTCTGTTTTAATCTGCTTTTGAGCAAATCTAATAAAGAAATACTTGAATATGAAAATATGTTTTTGTTCTTTTCATTAAATAAATTCAAAATGGATCATCGTGTCCAGCAATTAAATGAATACTAGTAGCAGAGCGTTTTCAGTCCTGTTGCCTCAACTGAAACTGTCTTCAGACCAAAATTTGACAATTGATTAATTAAAATGGATGTTCTCCTTTGGAACAAGATATTACACCATCTCTTTGTCAATCAATGATGTAACAATTAACAGACTTTTACCACTGTACAGTAGATTGTCTTGAGAATGATTGTAATGACACCCTGACGTTTCCAGCACCGCCAACTTCAAGCCAGATCTTCCAATTAGGGGTGTAAATATGGGCAGTGGGGGCAGTTTGGTTTCACTGGGGCCCGTGGGGTGGGGCTGGGGGGCTTGCAAATGATTCAGAATGCCAGCTCAAAGCTATGCCTGTGTTCAAAGAACTCACATTAAATTGAATGGTGCCATTCGCTATAGGATATTCCAAACCCATCTCCGTCATGATTTTCTTGTCTTGTCTTTTTTGTTTTGGTAGAAAAGTCAGCAACAATCTGTTACAAAACTAAATGCTTATTCTACATAAATTAGGAAAACCATGAATAAACTATATAGAAAAACTGTTCAATTCAATGAATAATTTATTTTCTTTAATATTTTTTGTCATATACAGGTCTGCAATTTTGATTGTTGGGTAACATGTATGTTCATGTTGTGTAATGTCAAGTCTCTATTTGATCATGTGACAAGACGATATGATACAGTAGCTATTTTAGGTACAATATCTGTCAAGGCTGACAGGCTGAGCACATCTACAAGCTCAGCGAACAGTCATGACTTTTAAACAGAAAAGCACCAGTAAAGAAGAAATGAAAGGGACAAAGTAGTAAAGCTCCTTAGACTTGATTCTTTTGGCATTTTTAAAAACAGTTGCCAGATGTGTGTGTACGCGCCTTAGAACTAGAACCCAGCATGCACTCGGGCCCATGGTAACCACCTCACACCACGGCTTCCAGTGGTACAAAAGAAACACTGATATGTAATTGGTCGGGCCGCCCACTAAAGTTGGAGACCTTTCAGTCGACCGAGATTGCTTTAAGTCAAACAGTTGTTTTCTTTTTGTCAATTAGTGTGCAGTGCACTTCTGGTGACATATTGGTCCCCAGATTTTGCTGCAGAGTAAGCTCTCCTCACTTTCACACTGCTCTTCAGTACAGGCGGCTGCAATACAGAGGCAACAAAAAACTTTGTTGCACATTTCTTATGTGTCCTCCAGCTGAACCCTGTTCAAACTCTATATGGAAAAAAAACAAGAATGAAAAGTCAAACATTTGTATTGAACAGCTAAATCTGATTGAACTGACATAATTCTGACTTGGGTACAGCCATAGTTATGGGCAGTTTTCTATAAAATTCACTAAATTAACACCACAGTGGATTAACCATTTTCATTCTAGATACTCTATGACCTTTCCTTTAGCATTACCCTCAGGACAAACTGTATGGTTTTAGCTGCACCACTATTTAGGCTCTGAGAATAGCAGAAAAGTCTGTGTATGTGTTTCTTTGAATATTCTATTTTTTTTTTTTAAATCATTAACATTTTTCATACTTTACCATGTGTCACTTCTCACTAATGCAGTGCAGTTTATTTTCTCATCTTTGCCTTTATTATGTTTTTTTTTTTTTTTGGAAGGGCAGTAAGAACTTTTAAAAAAGAAAAATAACATGCAACAAAGGTCCTTAGAAAGATTCCAACCCATTACATCACAGTTACATGACACACACATTAGACTCAATAGATCTGTCTCTCACAGATCCATTGTTTGGCTCCACTCTTGGTATGCCTCCATGTTCCTTCCAGATCAATGTATGCTGTCAACCCAGCGTCATCCTTAGGTTGAACATTGACTCCTTGGTTCCAGACCCTGTAGAACAAGCATTACATTGTTACAGGTAAAAGCCACAAAACCTTGTTGGTATCAGATTATAGATGTCGTTGTCTCATATAATGAAGTCAGGACTGACACACTTGAGATTCAAATGTAGTTTCTTAATGTCTTTCAACTGGTGTGTACACCACAGACGAAGAGTTCAGGAAGTGAAATTAGTTTTTTATTCTGTGAGCAGTTTCTTCTCATTTTTTGTTTGTCTTCCACTTTTTTCTGCTTTCAGTAAAGAGGGCAGCTCAGAGGAGGATGGATATGAACATGTTGGCGCCCCCATGTGGTTGAGCAGTAGACTGCAAGTTCATTATCCTGAACTGTCAGAGCTGACTTCTTAAATATGAGCCAAACTTCAAGTACAGAATGTGGTGGCACAAAGCATGTCTAATTCAGTCCTTCAGATTTAGATTTTGTACAGGGATGCAGAAAAATACACCCATCATGTTCCTCTGATGTGAAATCAAATCCATGGGTTGGAATGTTCAATGATTATCTTAAGACTTTCTGAATGACATAGTGCTAATCTAAAACATCTAATTCAAAATACAAACATTTAAAAACATGATGGACTTGATAAGCGATCGATTATTATCTATGGAACTCTCTTGCTATTTAGTTTTCAATTTCATCCAACTATTAGCTCTAAACCATGACCCTGATATATAATGATAATAAAAGATCTCACCTATATTGTGTTACTGATCCATCCACCCATTCCCATGCGTTCCCCCAGCTGCTTTTTTTCACTGACTGCAGACCGATCCAGGAATCTCGATATTTACTGACAAATTCCTAAAAATTAAGGAAAAGAGCAGATAATTATTCCTCTGTTAAAACACTAGTATTTCTGTGGATGTAAATACATGTTTCATGTTTTAACTATCTCTGAAGGAAAGAAATCTCCATGGTGAAGCAGATATGGATAAAGAACATGGAAAGTACATTTTCTAAGGGTCAGGGATAACAAACATTTAGTTTGCTGTGATGTAAATGTGCCAGGTTGAGCCAAATAGCTAAATATCATATGCAGTCCATGGGAAGATTAATAAAGCAGCGAGCAAAACACAAGGATATAGAACATTCACATAAATCTTGATCTGCAATCTAACTAGTAACTTCAGACTATCATTTTCTGAAATGTATTGAAACAAAATTATGACATGTCACAGAATATAAATGCCCAAATACATACACTTTTTATGCCTCCACACCGCCATCAGCTGTGGCTGGAGGCATTATGTTTCAGGGTTGACCGTACACACATTTGACCGCACATCTGTCTATACATCTGTCCATACAATTTTAAATTTGGCACAAACATCCACTTTGACTCAACAATGAACTTTTTAAAAAAATTTTGGTCAAAGGTCAAGGTCACTGTGACCTTGCATCCATCTCATGCTTGTGAACACAATATCTCAAGAGGGACTTGAGGGAAATTATTTTCACATTTGGCACAAATGTCCAATTAGACTTAACAATAAACTGATTCGAATTTGAGACAAAATAAACACACCAACTCAGGGAGCCAAGAGCCGCTGCACCCATGCGTGCCGCCATATTTCGAAGGGCAAAGGTCAAGGTCAGTGTGACCTCAGAAAAATATGTTTTTGGCCATAACTCAAGAATTCATATGCTAACTATGACAACATTTTACAGAAATGTCTAATAAGTTAAAATTATAAAACATTTTACATCCAAAAAGTCAAAGGTCAGCTTCACTGTGACATCATAATGTTCTGCAGAAACACTTTTCTGGATGTTGATCTGCATAATAACTCAGGATCAGAGGGGGAGACATTTTATCAGATACTGAATTGGTGACACTTATCTTGGATGTCCATCCTGAAACTGTGCTGATTAAATCTCCTGTGTGTGAAACATCCATGTTTTCACAGATATGGATGTAAACTGTAACTGCAACTTGGCAGGTTCACAGAGTCATGCAAACCATGAGGCGGTCATTCTAGTTTTTACGTTGATTATCTCCGAGTGCCAAAACCATTTTATACAATCACACTGACACACATAGAGTATGACTTACATTACAGTAAAGCACGAACACGTCAACAGACACTCACATGTTCTTCTTTGTTGTTTATTATCACCAGATCTGCTCCTCTCTCCTGACAGTCTCTCCTGCTCTCTGTCCAGATTTTCCTCTCAGTAGATTTGTAGTAACAACTGCATCGAAATCTCTCCCATTCTGTGTTCCATCAAGTGTTTTAGTGACACATTTCAAATCATTTAATGACAAATATATATAAGACTAAAAGTGTTCCTTTTTAATCATCTCTCACCTATAATGTTCCCCTGTGTCTGGCTTTCTGTCCCCTGTATCTGGCAGAAACTGTTACTCAGGTTGTTGTAACTGCTCTGCAGCTCCCCATAACTGCTCTTCAGCTGGTTGTTTTCCAAAATGACTGAAAAATCTGGTGAAAACCAAAAACACAGGGCAGTAATGTCAAATCAAACCCCTTGATTAAGGTTTTGAGTCAGTCAGATGTGATGTTACAATAAAGATGAGGTCCTTACAGAGTGTGGTCAGGACAATGACTGCAGCTACAAGCAGTAGACACAGCAGACCCAAAACCAGTGCAGCAGTTCTTAAAGGGTTTCTTTGGACAGCTGCAAGATGCTTCTGAGTGTGTGCTCCTGCAGGGGCAAAGTACATAGAGAAGAACAGAACATTACTACTTGAGCTGACAGCAAGCTAACTTTATGTGCCCCCATCATGTAACCCTTTACCCCTCTGTTTTGCACATCCACGTTTAGGGGTTAAGTGTTCTGATTGTTGTTGAGATGAAGGGGTAGGGTGAAGTGTTAGCACTACATGGCCCTGCAAATGGAGGTTTTTCAGAGGCACACTCCAATCTGAGTGTTATGAGAAATCATCAGCAGGATGGCTGCACAAGCAACAAAAGAAACCCACAAATGCATTTTCCTCGTTAATAAAGAATTAAAAGTTACAATAACCATTGTGTTAACATAGATTAATGTTGTTTCAATTATTATGGTCCTTTTCTTTAAAACAAACATGACAAAAAAAATTACTAGTAGCTAGCTGGCTAGCTAGCTCTCTGAAGCTCACTATTATTGCTGATTTGTACATGGCAGTCCCACATTTTGAAATATTTCCATAACCCTCCGCGCAGTTTTCATGAAAAGGGAAAATTAACCAAAGAGACAAAAAACATTTTTGCACCAGGCTGTAAACATGTTTATATCTGCTATAAATTTGGGCACTTTAACATGGAGGTTTATCAGGAGTACAGGTTGCCAACATTAGCCTACAGTGCACCGCTAGTGGCCTTGTAATGAAGCAGTGTTCTTTGGTATTTAATGACTTGTTTTATTGATTGATAGTGTCTAACTTAAATTGTGAACAAATCGTGATCATCCATGTATTTCTATCTCCTTCAGATAAATGGCGAATGTTATTGTGATAATACGATTATTAAAGGGGTGTGAGGATTCACAAAATTCTCAGTTTGGTTCTCTATGATACAGTGGTGTCATGATTCGGTACAAAAAAGTAACTTTTTTTTTTTTTTTGTACAAAGCAGGAATTATGGTCTGAATGAAATAGGCAAAATCAGTCATTCCTTTCCAAATACATTATACATGATAGAAAATACTTTATTGAAAACATCAAAAGACGAGGAGCTGTGTAGTACTGAACTGTGGAGTTTGACCTGTTTTTCATCATTCCTTTGTCCAGGATTTTTTTGGAGGGCCTAAGAGCCTGCTTGATGACGTTCATGGAGCCATTTTTAGCTTAACCCCCCTGTAACTGTTACAAGGGGTAAAGAGGCAGTCAGGGGTAAAATAAGAATGGGATTGGGCTCATTTAGTAATCATTTTACACCTAGGAAATATGACACAAGCCGTGAAAAAACATAAATCAAATCACAATTGTAAAACACTACTTAAATTTTACATTTGGCAGCTGTATGTTTCTCCAAGAGTTTATGACTACACAAAAATATTTGTCTTTCCATTTTTGTTTTTCTGCACCGTGGGAACAATCTGAAAAGTCAGGTAACTTTAGTTTGCGTGCTGGTATTTAAGATATACTCGATTTTGTCATTTTGTCACTGTGAATACGCTACAGACTCAGAAGAAGATTACAATATGAGAGCACACACATAATAACTCATCATGCTCATGTTACAAGGACTGGATTTCAGTATTTTAAAGGTATTCTTTGCTACGTGTTCATTCTATATGTGCAGTGAAATGCAGATTGAGTTCGAGAGCTAGTGAGGAATACAGCATTATTATCACAATAGGAGTAAAAATAGGAAACAAATTAAAGATACAAACAATATATATGTAATATCAGTATTAAATGCTCCAATGTATATTGATCCTTTGTTAAGGTGGTAAAATGTACATGTCACAGTTGCAAGGCAAACTTATTTTCAGAATGATTATTACTATAATTTCGTCAATTTTACCACAATCATGTACAAATGTCATTTATAACTCAGCACCTAATTAAAGAAATTACATCAGTAACATTTAGTATTGATTCTACAGTATTCAAAAACTCTGTACCTTCATCCCGTGTGCAGACAGGATGGTCTGCGTCCACACTCTCATAAATGTCGACCAGTCTCTCCACTTTGTCTCCTCCGTTGTCTCTGGCTCCTTTGCAGTATCTCACATTCATATTCAGATTTGGGTCTTCATAAATGTTGAAAGACATTTTAAGGAAAGAGACACTGGATGAGTGTCAGTAGCTTTACAGTAGTCACAATTTGCTGTATAGTGCACCCTGTTGCACCCTGTTGCTGTATTTCTCCGACACCAGATGCTTTAATGTAATTTGTATTTCTAAATCACAGATATAATGCTGTGCTCTATTCTGATGCTGCTCTGTTTCTGCCTCTGTCTCTCAGATCAATAGATAGTATTCAGGAAGTGGTAGCAGGAAGACACACACACTGTGCAGTTAAAATTTCGTAACTAATTGAGCAATAAAAACTTTTTAGTCTTCCTTTCTGCATATGAAACCGTTTTTTTTCCAATACACGTGTGAGAGCTGATTAACTTTTTTTGAAGTGTGATTTGATCTGTGGTTTTTCAAGTATGCTTGAGCACTTAAAGGTGTTAAACAGAATTCAGATTGTTCACTGATAATGACATTGAAGTGTCAATGTTGCTGCTGTATAATAAACTACCAAAACAAAAAAAAAACACTGCTTTAACTCCCCCACAGCACAGCAGCTGCTTTCAGTGCAGCAGGGTCAGTTGATGGAATAGTCAAGTCAAGTCAAGTCAAGTCAAGTCAAAATTTATTTATATAGCACATTTAAAAACAACCTTTGCTTTTAAGTTTAGTTCTGGGACAGGCCAGCAGCAGCTGGTTGCTTGATCTCAGTGCTCTGGCTGTCGTGTGAAGCTGAATAAGCTCAGATAGATAGGATGGAGCTAAGCCATTCAGGCTTTTAAAAACAAATAATAAGATTTTAAACTGAACTCTAAACTGGACAGGGAGCCAGTGCAAAGAGGTCAGTATCGGGGTGATATGATCACGTCTTTTCTTTCCTGTCAGCAGTCTGGCTGCTGCATTCTGGACAGCCTGCAGGCGTTTCAGTGACTGCTGGTCCAATCCAGCATAAAGAGAATTACAATAATCCAGAAGACAGGTAATGAAAGCGTGAATTGCCCTCTCAAAATCAAGTGGAGGGAGGTAGGGCTTTGCCTTACTAAGTAGCCTTAATTGAATACAAACACAACATAATGGTTGTTTGTCTCTATGTGTCAGCCCTGCGATAGTCTGGCGACCTGTCCAGGGTGTACCCTGCGTCTCGCCCAATGTCAGCTGGGATAGGCTCCAGCCCCCCCGCGACCCTTAAGAGGATGAAGGGGTTAGACGATGGATGGATGGATATTATGTCATGACCACCACCACCATTTCCTCATTCACATTTTCAGATGTTAAACTTGATATGAAATGGAGCCGGAAATGACCGCAAGCACACACAGAAACAGAGATCAAAGCTGAGAGTGATGAAGCACTATAAACCAAACAACATTTTTCAGTTTTAACTAGGGCTGTCAAGCAATTAAAAGAATCAATCTAATTAATTACATGCTCTGTGATTAATTAATCTGTATTAATCACATACATCAACTTTTGCTGTTAAAGTATTTGAATAATTTACATTCAAATTAATTTTGGCAGACGTGTTGTAGTAAAGCAGCTGGATTTTGGACACAACTGACCCCTGTCCTCTACTACCAAAATTGGTTTGCAGTCCATTGCAGTCTATTTTGCAAGGGAGAGAGTCAGTCGGTACAGGTATATCCTGACTTCACTGAACTTGGAGACTTGCAGACTTTGCAAGGGTGCTCCTGGGAAGTCTGGGAGTGCTCAGGGCTATCCAAATAATAAATAATATCTAGAAAAACAGACTATGTAGGGGAATCAAAATGCATTGTGTTATTGCAGCCTACCCTAGAGGCTGCACAGTGTAATGCCATGTACATAGGCTAGAAAAATGGCTGAAAAACAACAAAGGATCTTCTCAAGCCTACACAGTTTATTTAGTCATAGCTTGGTTCTTATTCACAAACACCTCTGTATTTAAATGTCTGCAGTCTGTATGTTACACAGAAATGTATTTTGTTCACTCATAAAACAACCCTATATATGAGATTTATATAGGGATAGATGAGCAGACAGAATTTGACAGCAGTTACAATGGTAGTAATCGTTGCTCAGCAGCGAGTAAAACTGTCTTGAGGGCTGTCTAACAGTCTTGCGGTCTCTGCCCTCACAGACTTAACGTGATGACGGTGAACTCATCACAGTATGAACTGAAGTCCGTGAGGACTCATTTAGCAAGTTCAGAGGGTGGACATTTGGATGGAGCCGTACACTTACTCAATGTGTGTCTGAAAGCCTGGTCTAGTGGATTGACAAGGTTGGCTGCTGGCTCTAGCATCAGAGGCTGTGCTACTTCGGACCTTCGGGTTCGCTGCCAAATGCTTTGGGTTGAGGTGATATTTGAGGGTTTAAGTTCTCCGATGCTATGAAAATTCCTTACTGCAGAAATTGCAGAGAACGTTGCTCCTATAAGCAGTTCCATCTGGGCTTTTTTTTTTTTTAAATGTAAATGTTTCATTCACAGGGCTGAGCATCATGTGACAATACCACTGTTGCCTTCAAGGGCACCACGGAACATGATTAATCAGCATTCATTTTTTTAATGCGTTATTTTTTCAGTGATTAATAAATCAAAATGAACACATTGTTCTGACAGCCCTAGTTTTAACTTTACTCTGAGCACTTGGTCATAGTTTGTTTGTGGCTAGATTGCAACACAGACCAGCTACAGGATTGTATGTAGATATGTGTGTGCATGTGAACTAAAAAGCTGTACTGTTCAGATTTGTCTGCAGATCATAGAAGCCACTTCCTTTTTCATGTGAAAGTACAAGAGATGTATTTCCTTTCTCTGTGTTGTTCATTTTTCAGCATTTAAAGCATAGGTATAACAGAAAACAGGACTCATATATTCTTGGCTTGTAGTTAGATATGGTTCTGTTAGCGTATAAAGCTGATACACATCACTGCTTTCATTTGTTTTTGATGTGGTGAAATTGCATCATTCACCTTTGATAATAATGATATTTTGTATTAACTTGACTAACTCAGGGTCTGAATCAGGTTTTTACACTGATAGTCTCAAGCTGTGGTGTGTCAAGGGGTGTTTCACAATGCTATGATGCACAGCTAATGCTCTTTTAATGATATTGACACACACTCCGCAGAATTGTATGTGAATGTCTTTTATAAATGCATGACATAAATAACTAATTGTTATAAAGTTATCCACAGCAAACATCTCATTAGTCATGCAGTACACTTAAGCCTCCTATCTTATCCCACTGGTTCATAAATGACATTAAATTTAGCCAAGTTACTGGAAAGCTATCTAACTGCAAACAGCCAAGTGTAAATCAGGGTACCCACAGTCATGGAAAACCTGAGGAAGTCATGAAATTTCACAATCACATTTTCCAGGCCTGAAAAAGTCATTGAATTAGTCAAAATCATTGAAAGTCTTGAAAAGTCACAGAATCCTGCTGTGTATAATGAAATATTCTGGATAGAAGTCCACATAATGTAACATAATGGCAAATTTATTTTCTTTAGCTGACAGCTTAATGTAGCTTTAATACGTGTTGATGTGTGACAACAATTTGTTAACCATCACGTATGTTTCGTTATTTTCTCCCTGGGTTAATCTCTCCCTCTCTGTATGCCTGCTAGCTTAAATTATGCTTGAATAGAGTTTGAGTTTGAATCTGATATGTTTGAAAAAGTGGGGCAATAAAAAAAATCTTTATTATGGGTCCTTGAAAAGTCATGAAAAAGTTTGGAAATTTTTGTTCATGAAAATGTGTGGGAACCTTGGTAAATTCTTCCAGGAAGTAGTCAAATCTTACATCCTCCTGGAAGTTTCCAGTTGTTGAAAAGATGTAAATGCATCCAACTCTCCAAGACTCATACCTAATCTTTACCATTACCATGTACAGATGTACTCATTTTTATCCAATATAAGACAGAAAAATCTGTAAATCTGTATCTATGGAATAATATGATGAACAAAAACAAGGAAAGACATTTAGGCAGATACATGTACAGGTCTTTGAAAACCCTACAAAAATTGAGAGTCGATCAATCTCATGACCACTCTTAACAAAATTTCTAGATATTGATAAATGTTTTTTCTACTTGATGGTCTTCTCTAGTCTTTCGTTCATCTCATCTTAGTGTGCAGAAACTCACCTGTTACAGTGAGTGTGTATGAACAGTGTTTGGAAGGAAGACCGAGTGTAATGTAAAATGACCGACAACTCTGCTGTTGTTGTCTGCTGCTCTATTGGAAGCTACTGTGTTGGAGCATAAGCCTGCTGAAATACTGTTGTATTATTATATTTTATACAACAGTTAGTTCCGGCCCTGCAATCTGATTGGTCGAGAGACAGTCAAACCGCGACGATATTGGAGTACAATATCACGGTTATTTCACTGTGTATGTATCACTCCGCCTCACAGCTGATTGCAATCAACAATCAAATCAAAACTGACGGTTAGTGTCAGTTAGGTCAGCAGTTGCGTTGTAGGCTAATTAATTCATCCACTGTCAAACAGCCAAAAATATGGCTTTATTTTCTAAAATAAGTTTTGAATTGAACTATGAATGGTCATCAGAGGAAGATGAGGGAGAGGAGAAGCTGAATCCATCTGAGCACACATCCAGGTTTGTCAGTGTTTCATCAGCGGAGCTCAATGACTTGGAGAAAAGCAACATACTGTCAGATCAGAAGGCAGAGTCGGCTGTGCCTGTGAAGCGACAGTCCACCATGCAGTCACCAGAGACTTATTTCACCGGCTGCACAATTAATGGAAACGTGCAGATAAATGTGTATAAAGAGTAAGTGCCTGGCGCACCATGTCTGCGTTACTTAGCAACAGTGACAGCGGAGTCCTGAGGGAACTATTTTTGTTGGCGGAAGACAAATAAAATGCTTAAATTATCTATTTTGTCCTCATTTTTCAACATTTCTTAATCAGCCTTGCTTATTTAACTGTTAAACTGTTGTATAAAAGCAATATCACACTCAAGCTCGTTATGTTATGCTCGTATATCGTCACGACCGAATCACAGCCGTGACGATATCACAGTACAACATCACTCCCTCTCGTGTGATATTGCTTAAACAAGCACTTTTGTTTTGTAAGTTCAGACTACATGATGTAAACCAGATATTATCCTGACTCTATAAGTGTGTGGTGTCGGGGAGGAGAATGGGCATTGGGCACAACAGTTGACCCTTCGCTAAGTCTCGCCCCCGGAAGCAGACTGGCCAATCATAAAGTAGCATTGGTCCAGCTCAGACCAGGGTCGGACAGCAACACAGCTGTGCTCCATTGCCTCTAATGCAAACGTTTCAGATTTCCTTCATTTTCAGGCTGGTTTTGTAGATTTTGAGCTAAATGTTGTGCCTGGGGCAAGCCGTATATTTATGACACTTGTTACCTGGAAAGGTTGGAAAAAGATATATGTTTCTCCCTGTTCCAAAACCAAAATCAAACCCTGAAGAGTGTAGGGTTAGCTAGCTAGCTGCTGATGATAGCAACATGCTGCTTTTGCTTTTTAGTGATTATAACACTAAAATAGAGACCAACCCTGCCGTACAGGAATCAGTGAAGGGAAGCAGGGAAAATTTGCTGATATTCAACCAGCTGTGTGTCATCACATTGTGCGCAGATGAACATTTGATTTGCCCAGGAGATTCCTGCCTGTCCAGCAGTGGAGAACCGGGGGCGAAGCCAAACACCGTTCATCTGCACACACTGCAATGCCACACAGCTGGTTCAATATAGGCGAAGTTTCCCTTTATATTTATTGTCTACTGTGCGATCACCACTGGTGTAGTGGTTCACTTTTACACTGTGATCTGTAGCCTATAGTTCGGCTTTAGCTTCTAACTATCTTTGTCTTTTTAACCTGTTGTTGCTGCTCAGTCAGTTTGACATCCTGGATATATCCTTCAAGCACATTTTGTAGACTCCTCTGTCTGTTTCTGTCTGGAATCACTATTTCATTTTTACAAAACTGTGAGGCAAGCGGAGCATATCAGAAAAGTTTTGCCTTCTCTTCATGAATATGACAAAATTCCGCGACATGTACTGTGACTTTGACCAATAAGAGCACAGAGCGCTCTTCAAGTGTAAACATGTTTAAGTGAAAGAGGAACAATGTTGTTGGTGCAAGGTGGAGGCGTAGACTGTTTTAAGAAAAATGGACGTAGCCATCGTGACATCACACATTGGTTTGGTGACTTCCATTTTGAGCTTGGATGTATAAAGAGAACTGGATACAGCGTTGGAGGCTGGTCCTATGAAAGTTGCTCAGTGGCACATGAAGCCAAAGAACGTCGACTTCTGCATATTACTCCGATGATCAGCACTGCTTCCACACTGTGTGGCCCAAAGAACAGGCGCATTTTCGCCAGTTTAGCACTCAGCTATCTTGAACGGGGGTAAAATGATTTAATTGTATGGCCCCTCTAGACTTTCCAAATGTCTGACTGAATGGATCTAATTCTGATAGTGAAGTGAGTCATTTTGCAGGAGTTGTGGCACTCAAAAGAATGTATTACTGATTTACAGACGTCTCTTTCACCGTGTTAGTGTATGGGTAAAAGTATTTTTGGGCCACATGGCATCACCTGCCAGACTTAATTTTACTGTTTGGCCACTACATATATTGACTTCAGAGCCTGGTGCACTTCCTGGGTTCCTGGCTCTGAAGCCTCGTCATTGGCATTTTTGCTGATTCCGTCTTGGATTTTTTAAGTGACCATATGGACAGGAGGGTGGAGCTGGGGCTGGCCCTTTGACCGTCCCAAGAGTCAGAACAAAACATGCTGAAGTATCGGTTTGTTATTATGCAGCACAAACCTGGAATAACCTCCCAGATGATGTTAGACAGCCCTGACTCTGACCAATTTTAAGTCAAATTTATAAACATTTCTGTTTTACACTGCCTACAACACTCTGTAATGACTGCAACCTTATTTTTAAACTCAGTTTTAAATCATTTTAAATAATCTTTGCACCTCTTGTTTGAACTTTTGTTCTTTTAAATAGTGATTTTTTTTAATGTTTTACATTTTATTGCTCTGTAAAGCACTTTGAATTGCCCTTGTGTATGAAATGTGCTATACAAATAAAGCTGCCTTGCCTAGTCTAGCTGTGGAGGACTGAGGTGTGGATCTGACTGGTAGACCGTGGTGATGAGTTGTAGATAGCATGTCACTCAAAGCAGCCCTGCCCTTCATTATGCATAACTTAAAGCCTTAAAAATTTTACAGGTTAGTTATACAAAAAAAAAAAAAAAAGTACCCCCCTGTACAGTTGAATGTTGAAATTAGCTGTGGAGACCAAAACCGTTTTTTGTACCAGGCCGTAAACATGTTTATTTCTGCTGTAAAGTTGGACATTGGGGTCTATAGGGATTGACTCTCTCCTGGAGCCAGCCTCAAGTGGCCATCAGAAGAACTGCAGTTTTTGGCACTTCAGCATTGGCTTAATTTTTCAGCCCCGGTTGTTGCTGCTTGGGTGGAGGTGTAAAAGAGAAAGGTCACAGCCACTTTTTTTTCTTTTTTAGGACTTTCCAACCACAACACCGCTGGTATCATAAACACCACTTCAGGCGCCATTGTTTGTTTACATTCACGACAAGACTTTATGACTCTTTCACCTAATCTGACGCTGTAACCTGTCAGTACAGGTTAAGCAAGCACCTGGCAGTTTTTTATCTTGGTCCTTGTTGGATGTCAGTGTTCAACAAAAAAGTGTTGAGCTGTTGAGGTTAGCCAATCAGCAGCAAGTCTTTAGGAGAGTGTTTGACATGGCCCAGTGTCCTCACATCAGGCTATACAAGACAATACATGTGCCAACAAGAGAGTCTGTTGTTAACTCTCTGTCTCTTTCCTCTCTCTTTCCAGGGGCCCACTGGTCCAGCAGGTGATACAGGTGTACCAGGACCTCAGGGACCCCAAGGACCACAGGGACCCAGTGGACGCTCCATCATAGGACCCCCAGTAAGACAAACATACCCAGTTCTCATTCTCATCATAGAACTGAGGAGCACATCACTGGCAGTATAATCCTGATACAAGTAAACTTTCTCCATATTTATTAGGTTTTCATCTTGAAAGTTAATTCATATGGCGACACAGTCAGTAACTGTCCTTGGAGTGTGTATAAAAGAATATAACATCTACTGTCACAGTTTTCTTATATTAAGATGCAATTCATACTGTAAGTATAGAAAAAACACAGTATTTCTTACATCGTTGGAACTTGTGTCCTTAAAAGTGTCCTTTTATCTGCAGGGTGCTCCAGGAGAGAGAGGACAGAAAGGTGAAGCTGGACAACAAGGAGCACAGGTAAAAAAACAACAACAAAAAAACAATGCAATTGTGCTGGATTTATTGTTTGGTTAAGGTGAAATAACATTTAAGGCCTTTGCACAGTGAGTCCTTTTTTTTTCTTTGTAAAAACAAATAAAAAAAATATGACCGCGTTTTGTGTCAATCGCATTTGCACACTGAGTCCCAAACTTTCGTTTGTCATTAAAAACTTCGGAAGAGGTTAGATTTTCTGCGTTTTTCGCATCCGTCAGAAGCCTTTAGAAACGTTTGACCAAGAGTCAGTGAAGAAAATGTGGAGGCGGGACACAGCCTCAACAAGACTGAGGAACGGGGCGCACAGAATCATTTCAAAACTCAGGCAGCTACTTTCAGTGGGTCAGATAGTAATAATCAGGTGGATGATGAAGAGGAGGAGGATGTGGGCCGCACACAGAATGTGGAAACACACAGAAAGGACAGCTCCACACCTTCATATAGCTGCGGAGCAAAATGAAAGACAGGGAGGGAATGATGAAAGCCAGATAGGTAACTCCAGTGGAGGGAGACTAAGGGGGAAATGTGTCTTTTCATTTTGTCTCTTCCTGTGAATTTTTGAACCAAATAGAACATTAAAACACATCAAAATCAACTGTGCAATGTTTCTGTGTGTTCTCTGAGTTTTTTCGGATGACGGATTAAAAAACCGCATCCGAAAAAATGGACTCAGCGTGCAAAGGCTTTTAATCTGCAATTATTGTAACATTTCTGTATGTTAATTAAGCAATATCACACTAGAGGGAGTGATGTTGTACTGTGATATCGTCACGGCTGTGATTCGGTCGTAGGCACGAGGCCGCAGGTAGGTGATATTGTTTTTATACAACAGTTCAACAGTTAAATAAGCAAGGCTGATTAAGAAATGTTGAAAAATGAGGACAAAATAGATAATTTAAGCATTTTATTTGTCTTCCACCAACAAAAATAGTTCCCTCAGGACTCCGCTGTCACCATTGCTATGTAACGCAGACATGGTGCGCCAGGCACTTACTCTTTATACACATTTATTTGCACGTTTCCATTAATTGTGCAGCCAGTGAAATAAGTCTCTGGTGACTGCATGGTGGACTGTCGCTTTACAGGCACAGCTGACTCTGCCTTCTGATCTGACAGTATGTTGCTTTTCTCCAAGTCATTGAGCTCTGCTGATGAAACACTGACAAACCTGGATGTGTGCTCAGATGGATTCAGCTTCTCCTCTCCCTCATCTTCCTCTGATGACCATTCATAGTTCAATTCAAAACTTATTTTAGAAAATAAATCCATATTTTTGGCTGTTTGACAGTGGATGAATTAATTAGCCTACAACGCAACTGCTGACCTAACTGACACTAACCGTCAGTTTTGATTTGATTGTTGATTGCAATCAGCTGTGAGGCGGAGTGATACATACACAGTGAAATAACCGTGATGTTGTACTCCAATATCATCACGGTTTTACTGTCTCACGGTTTTACTGTCTCTCGACCAATCAGATTGCATGGCCGGAACTAACTGTTGTATAATGTTAATTTGATGTCAAAATCCTGCTGGGTTCAGTCTGCATGATCAACATGTGAGTCACACATGTGAATAGTGCGCTTTACACAGGTTACTGTTATTAAGACACCAACGTCTGCAGTCACTTGTGTGTGCTCACTACATCATTTTACAAAACCAGGACCAAACAGCTACTAAACTACTAAAGTAAACATTCTTTATCTGATAATTATATAATGCAGTTTTTCTCCTTGTTTGGGTTGATGGCAAGCTGTGAAGTATTTGGTAAAATTTAATTTTCTACTGTTTTGGTTGAATGAATTAACTGTGTTCATGACAGAACAGTGGGCAGTGTGCTGTTTCAGAAAGGCCTGTTACTTGAAAAGAGCCTCCCACAAGTAATTATGCTCCACTGTAACTTACTGGGACTAATGTGACCTTTTGGAAGCAAAGAGTTGTCAGATTTTGAAAAATGGTGCCATTTGCAAAAGGTTGATTTCTGTTGTTCAAATCTATTTATATTCCCAGAGTTTGTGACACTACAGCATGTTTAAATCTTACAGTGTTTGTGCAACAACACAGTCTGTGTCAGTAGATTTCAATGTTGTGCCATTTTTGCTTGTGATGGAAAGTTGATCGTATACAAAGTGATGCAACAAAGGGCCCTAACTAGAGCTATCACCTAAAACATATGTGCAAATATTACAAACAAATCACCTACCACTTCATGGAGGGTTTTTTTTTGTTGTTGTTGTCATGTTGTCATTTTATATCAAACATTTTGAGTGTTGCGGCTCAAACGATCACACAATTTTTAAAAATATTACTGTCATTTGTTAAATGTGTGTAGATGAAGACTTGGTATGTATGTAACCTGCAGATTCCTCTGCTCTCCTCTTTGTTTTTCAGGGAGTTCCTGGCAGAGCTGGAGCTCCAGGCAGAGAAGGACCTGCAGGACCCAGAGTGAGTCATTTCATAAATATCACCACTAAAGCTGAGGAAGGCAGAAATCTGGAAAAGGCAAAAAAAAAAAAAGCTCAGCCCCTCCTTGCCCACTCTCTCTCTCTGTTTATCAGACCACAAATGAAATAAGAGTTAACTGCACCAGCCCACTGTCCCTCTGCCTTGTCCCCGCTGCTGTGGTATGCTTTGCCAGGAGGAGAGCGGACAGCAGCTCTGGAGAATGCCGACTAAGGGTCTATCTCTGGAGATGCTGCCCGCTCTCCTCCCAGTGAGGTGCAGTGGGGAGTTAAGGGGAGGACCACTGTGATTTAAGGCTCGAGCTAACGTTAGCTACAAGTGTAGTGTGTAGTGTGACTCCTTCAGAATACATTAAATTGAAAAAAGTTACTGGCATGATTTTTTACTTAAATATAAACTAAGATTAAAACATATTACTTTGTGATATAATAATTCCTGCATGAAAAAGGTTGTCTCCTACTGCAGTGGCAGTAAAGGTAGCTCCTGCTTTTCCTTCTGCCACCTAGTTAACCACTACTGTAGGTAAGTATTTCCTGTTGTAGGGATGCATAACATTATGTGTATTAAGGGTTATCATGTCCACCTCATCAGAAATTGGGGAGGTATTAAAAGGAATATTGGATTTTTGTGTGACACTAGCTTTTAAGCGCTTTAGCTTATGTTAGCTTTGATAGCAAAACAAACTGTAAGTAACAATCGCGCTCCCAGAAAGAATGAGTATGTCCGAATGCACCACTCACATAATTTCCCTCCACTGTCTAAAACGAGCCAACAGAACTTGCTAGCTAGTGCTAACTAATGTCTGTGGAGACTTGATCTGCCTTAAGCTAAGCCCCGCGCACCAAAAAACGTCACACTGTAAAAATGTTTATTTGCAAAAAATCAAATATCACAGTATTTTTGGTATTCAAATACCTCAATATCAATATTGCAGGGTAGAATATTGGTACCTGCACAAAATATTTACACAAGATTTTTGATAAATAATCATCAGTAATAGGATATAATCATCTCTTTACTGTAATGCAGCCTTTAAAATCAGGAAAAGACAACACTTACAATTTATCATATTCATAAATCTAAGGCAATATCTAGTCTCATATTACAGTGCTGATGTGATATTGATGTATTACCCAGCTCTATTTAAAAATACTTTATGCACACAAATACCAGCATTTATTTTCAACATATGTATCTTCTCATCCACAGGGACTGCCAGGCAAAGACGGCCCACCGGGCAGACAGGGTCCAACAGGAACTATTGTAAGTGGTTATTAGGTTGGGAAATTTTTTGACTTTGAATGCAGTGGTAATGTCAGCTTGAAGTTGATAACTGTGAACACAGAAAAGAAATTGAAGACTATACGCTGTTGTACTGATCAACTGGACCAAAATTTTGTAAATCACCTTAAAGCTCTCCAGTCCAGTGGTAACAGGCCAGTGGAGATCGAGCAATCAAAAGTGTGTTGACTGCTTTTGGTATTGAGATTGTTTCAAACCAGGACTTTTTCAGAGAGCTTTGATCCTACTGTGGTTAGACCTGTTAGTCAATCTAAAGTAAACACCCTAATTAAAAACACACACACAGATATATAATATATATAATACTTTGCACTGTGTAGAAATTCCAATGAAGTCGACTTTGATTCTTCCTCCCTCCTCCTGTGTCTCTTCAGGGGACACCAGGAGCCCCAGGGGCCCCGGGTAACACAGGCCCTCCAGGAAAACAGGGAGAACTGGGACCACCAGTGAGTATGTCCGTCAGCAAATTGAACACAGGAGACGATACTTTTCTTTTCCTAGCCAGTCTGGGTTTACACCTGCACAAGACCACCTTGTTTTTATGTCTCCCATCGCCTTTCTGAGAAAAGCTGCTGTACAAATGTGGACACTATCCAGGAAGAGGCAGGAAGTTGTGTCAGTCAGTCTTAACAGAGTCTGTCAGAGAATCACAGCGTGCAGTGAAAGTGTCTGTCAGCAGGATAAACAGCTTCCTGTCTGGTCTGAAGGTCCACGAGACTGTCAGCCTCAACCTGCCTTCCTAAAAATGTTCATTAGACATTTACTATTACCGCACTGTTAAACAAAGATGGACCCACCAAAGAGTTAAAATGCTTCCTGTCCTCTGTCAGAAGCAGTTAGTTCCATCATCTCTCTATGAACGTGTTTTACAAGATGAACAGTTAGAACTAATCTTATTTTCCAAGTTCGTGCATCAACTAAGGTTGGGGAAAAATAACAGAATCTTCTATGCATAATGGTTTTCTCTTCAAAGATTCAGAATCACTACATTAAACTGCTGAACAATCCAGTTAGCGCGATATGAACAAAAAGTAAATATTTATCTTTTATTATATTTAATATTTTTTGACCAGATACCTCAAAGTCGATATTGGAAGTAAGTATCATCATAAGTAATGTGGATATAATGACTAAGTAGTTAAAGGAAAATAATACAACAGCCAGAGCAGTCTGGTAAGTTCAGAAAATTACTTGCCTGACATCACACAAAATTTTCAACTCATTAGAATACGTTTCCATCTTTAGTCTGGCACTGGTTGACTAATTGAGTCCCACCTAGCAGTTTATCCTATTCAGGGTCGCACGTGGGCTGGAGCCTATCCCAGCTGACATTTGGCGGGGTACACCCTGGACAGGTCGTTAGACTAAAACACAGGGCTGACATATAGAGACAGACAACCATTCATGCTCGCATTCCTACTACGGGCAATCAAGAGTCACCAGTTAACCTAACCTGCATGTCTTTGGACTGTGGGAGGAAGCCGGAGTACCCGGAGAAAACCCACCCTGACACGGGGAGAACATGCAAACTCCACACAGAATGAATCAAGGCTAAAACACACCTGCGGTGAATATCGCGTGTCAAAAGAAACACCCCTCTTATTTTCATTGTACAACCCCACACCGGCAGCAGCAAGACATGTGTCGGCGCTCCTGGTGGCACTTCATGCCACTGTCCTATTTCCAGCCTCGCCGCCCCTGGAATTAAATGCATTTTTCTCCCACTTGCTCTCCACTTGTAGATGCCAGCTCCCATAGCAGCACTTTTTCATTGCTCCTATGGCAGCTTGACTCCTCTGCTCACTGTGGATGTATAAAGAAAACTCTGTAGCTGTTGCTCTGTCTTGAGTGTGACAAAGACTGGATGATGAAAGACTTGTTGAGGTCGAGAATATCCCGAGCTTAACAATCCACAATCTTGTCATTATAAAGACAATGGCAAAAAAGATATTGCCCTTGGAGATCAGCTCTTCAGGTGAGAAATAAAGTTTAATTAGTGGCTGTCCACACATGACTTGTGGAAGAGGCAGAGGTGGAAGAAGTGCAGATCTTTCATTGAAAGTAGTAATAGCTTTGTGTGGTCATCTGTTATCAAGCTGCAGTGCGACGCATCAAGTGCCACCCCTAGCACACACCGGATGCGTCACTCTGCAGTGGCAGCATTGTGTTTTCAGCTTTAGTAAACTCGATTCAGTGGAGTGGGCGGATTCAAGGGTCTGGACCCAGGCAATCACTTCACTGTAATACAGCCTTTAAATCCAGGAAAGTGCACCACTTATGATATTGCGATATCCAAAATCTGTCCCATATTACAATATCCATATAATATCAATATATTGTCCAGCCCTTTGTCCAGTGTGTAGGATTTAGTGGGATATAGCAGTGAGGTTACAGATTACAACCAACTAAATACCCCTGCCCTAATGCCTACCTTTCCAAGTGTGGAGACAACCTACGGTGCTCTTCAGCTAAATACGTAAAAGGTGCTCTCTAAAGCCAGTGTTGGGTTTGTCCATTCTGGGCTACTGTAGAAATATGGCTGTAGGGAGGGATGTTTGCCTGAGGGCTTTCTGCCACGAAGGGAGGGAAAATCAAAGAAAACTTGTGGTTTGGGTTAAAATGAAAAGATTTGTGGCAGAAAGCCCTCTGGCCAGAAACACGGCGGACTCTGTGGAAGAGGACCTGCTCCCTATGTAGATATGAAAGGCTCATTCTAAACTAACAAAACACAAAAGTTTTTTAGTCTCAGCTGCTGTAGAGTAGTGGCTCTAACTGGGCAACGTTTAGGTCCCGATTATGTTCAGGCGTCACCGTAACCAAAACAAAAAAGCTCCCCCTGACCTTGTTCTCCTTTCTAGTTAACTTACATGTATGTACAGTGCTTGTTGAGTGTTAGCTTGTGATGTGGTCTATAAATATATTGATATAAGACTATGGAAACGTATATTTTTCACACTGAATGCAAGAACTTTCATTAAATCATTTAAAATTTATCATAAATTTCCACACTTTCTATTAATGATTATGTGACAGTAAATGTGCTTGCTGAAAATTAGATACTGATACTGATGTTTATTTCACTGCGTAAAGTGATTTTGATGTTGGATCCTAGAGGCCTAACAGAGTTGTTGAAGCACTTCAGTCCCCTTAAAAACAGAAAAACTCCCACTCGACTGAACAGTAAATAAAAACACCCCAGGTAGCAGCTCAAGTGAGACGACGGCATCATCTGTTAAACCCGCCGTGGTTATTTCGATCTTGACTCCTGTCTGCATGTAGTATCCTTGAGCAAAACACTGAGCGTTAAACTGTACCTGATGAGCAGCTGTATGGCTGCTCTGCCACCATCATCAAGGCTTACTGTTCTCACGTTAAAATATCAGAATGCAGTCTGTTCATCATATTGTTCACTGCTGTAACAGAGTTGAGTTCAGGATGTGACCACTCTCTGCTTTGGCATTTATTCCTGTTTAAATGAAATGTTCACAGACAGTAAATCACATTTCGACTGCAGCGCCAAAGACAAAATGAGATTCTGTGGGAGGTGAAACAAACTGCTGGCAAATTACTTTGCATCACTGTGAAAGAAAAAAAATGTTGTCAAGCATGTAATTACAAATATTTGGGTGGACTGCAAAGAGCCCTCCTTATCTAATTACCATGCTTTTGTCAATAACAGGTCTTAATGTGAATTTACCAGAGGAAAATACAGTTCAGTTGTTGGAAATGACACTTTTTGTATAAAATGTTTAAAGATTATTATTTCAGTTTTTTTAATGGCTCAATGCAGCATTAAAGGGACAGTTCACCTCAAAATAAAAAACGGTGCTGGATGTCTGTCTTCTCTCTTGATGACACTGGTGCTCAAAGCGCCAAAAAAATACATTTGACTGCCGACAGTATCACTACGCAGAAGGAAGCATGCATGTTCTCATAGACAAAAGGCTCATGCTCGTGACGGAACAAGATATAATCATTGATGGCGTCCCCCTTGGCTGAGCTGTACCTTTGATTGTTGCCAGGCAACCACCCCATCACACCCTTATACTGACCTTCCTGTGTAATCAATCTACCATTTCTTTTTTTTTCCACAGTAAATAGTAGTTTGTTCCTAAAATGGACAGGCAGAGGGTACCTGCTGTAGCTCTGGTTGAGAGGCTGTCAGTAAATAGTTTGTTGGGCACAGGGAAATCAGGGAGATCTGTGTGGGTACATGAGACCCTACAAAAGATGTGGATCATGGGGAGTACCACCAGTTGGTCCAGGAGCTTCGCCTCCATGATTGCTGTTTCCAGGCATATTTTAGGATTTCTCCGGGGCAGTTTGACAACCTGCTGTCTGTTGTTAGGCCGTATAGCTCCGGGTATCCAGCAACCTCCAGGAGGCCCTCCTCTCAAATAATCCGATTGGACACTGGGGAAAAAAGATGACTACTCTGAGTTCAAGTTTTTTCAACTCAAGGAGTTCAGAGCACTCCGGCAAAAACACCTGGCTCCTCAAGTGCAGAAATGTGAGGCGCATCTCAATGCAAGAAACGCGAGCAAAAAGCTTCTTATTAAAAAACAGTTACAAAGAGCCGCCTCTAACTGCTAAAATGCTTTCTATGTGATTGGGGCCTCAGTGGTGCTAGGTGAGCTAGCAGGAGATGCACACTTCCTTCTGCACAGTGATACAATTGGTGGGTGTAGTTCGATAGAAAGTGGGACTAGGTGTTGGATTCCTTGAAAATTGATGACCAAAATAACCCAGTATCAAGTAGTATCAAAACGTTTCCAATACCTGTATTTGATCCTTTTTACACTGAGGGTGTTATGCTGGACTGTCTGGACTTCCCACTGGATTAGCAAACTTTCTGTTCCTGCCCTCTCTCCTCCCAGCAGGTTGTCAGCTCAACAACTATCCTGTCAGCATGAGCTAGCATCCAGCACCGAGCTGTTAAAGGGTCTCACACTGACTCTAAAATGGCTTGAACCTGTCGTTACAGCTGTTAATAACCGTTAACATAAACTGTGTGATTTTGTGCTTTTAGCACTCTCACTGTGTGTGTGCAGCTGGGTGGAATCTCACAACTGTCCCCGGTGAGGAGCTCACACTCCTGCATCAGCAGCTACAGTTCAGAAACAGGTGTGGTGACGTCAAGCACAGTGTATTTGACGCAGATGGCAGTTCAGCGTGCCGAGATGCCAGCAAAACATTTAATATACAGTACTGTGGCTTAACTACACACCACTCCTCAAACATTTTGGGTGTCGAGTGATGTACACTATTTGTATCTGTAAAAAAAAAAAAAAAAAAAAAAAAAAAGGAAAAAGGTTCCTACATCTGTGGATTGTTTTGAGTAACCGGGTCATGATTTCTGTAAAGATGCTTTTGAGATTTTCAATTGTATTTTTTTGGCACTTTGAGCTCCACAAGCCAAGTGTCATCTAGTTCCATTATATTGGAGTTAAAGCAGACGTCTGTACGGCAGATATCTCTAACTCTCGGCAACTCAGACCAAAACAATCTAGAGTGATAAATGGCATTACAGGTAAGATTTTGGGTTGAACTGTCCCTGTAAAGAAAAGTTCTTCGAGATAGGTAATGTTTTTTTTTAACTTTTATTTTATCTGTTGTGTTTTGCAAGCCTGAAATCTGTCTGATGAAAGCAACACATTTCTGACACTCTTCACTGAAGGTTAAACGTCTTGTTGGACGAAAGAGAACTTTGTCTAGATCCAGTCTTTACTCAGTGCTCTACATGTGTTTACTTCATGTTTTTAGCTTTCACGTGTTTAACATTTAAAAGAAGTGTGAGACCCAGCTGAAGGCTACTGCTGCTTTAATCCAAAAAGTTTATTTTGAACAAAATATTCCTGACACCGTGAATTTGTCAACATGAATCAAGATAAAGCAGAAAGGAAACAAGAAACAGAGAATTCCAGATTTGTAAGAGGATTTGCATGCTGTCATGTCAGAGGAAAGGAGAGAAAATCCTTTACTTTGTGTTGTTTTGTTGCTTTTGTTTGTTTTTCAACCTGAGGAGTGCACCATGCTCCATGAAATCTGAACAGGTTGTGTTTGCAGTGTTAGATCCTTCATGGGTTTGTGTTGTGTTTTCCTCTTTTCATTGATTCTTCTGTGTTGCAGGGTCCTCTTGGAACCAAGGGGGAGAAAGGTGAACGGGTAAGTGGATCTGTCCATGATGCTTGTTTTATGCAAAGAAGGAAATAATAAATTAAGCCACTCTGTGTCTCCTTGTTTATGGAGCATGACATGAACAAGTCTGAGCGAAAACCTGAAAAGAAACTATTTTTGGTCCTTTACTAGTTACAGAATATTGAGTAGAGCACTAGTGCTCAGTTAGTCTCCCATTATTTGTAAAATTGTTGTAAATCTTTTCTACACACTGTGCAGGGACCAAAGGATCTTTATCAGATAAAAAACTAAAAAAACATAAGTAATAAGCAACATAGTTATAAAAAGTCCTGCAGTCAACGTCATGTTTTTTTCCGTGACGTTGATAACATATCTCATATCAGGTTTAGTATCTGTGCTTCATGTTGCTGGCAGCAACATTTGGGTATTTCCTAGTGTGACTCACCGGATGTAGAGTATAACAGTAAACCTGCCATTGGCCGGCTATAGGCTAGCATTCTCCCTCCCTTTCTGCTGTCTACGTCTTACCGTCTCCAAAATCCCCTTCAATATGAAAAGCAATAACAACAACCTCAGAGCTAAAAACCTACACAATGAAAATGGCACCTTTTGATGAAGATCTGGATCATGTAATAAGGCATGCACTACAAAGAATACACCACAGCAGTTTTAACACTAAACTGGCAACTAGTTTAGGGCTGCAGAATGTCTTTGAATTTGGCACAAACGTCCACTTAAAGTCAAGATTGAACTGATTAGATTTTAGTGGTCAAAGGTCAAGGTCACAGGGACCTTGATTAAAGATCAAGGTCCCTGTGACCTTGCATCCGTCTCATTCCAGTGAACAGGATATCACAAGAATACCTCAAGGGTAGGGTGACCATATTTTGATTTCCAAAAAAGAGGACACTCGGCCGGCCACGACATAGCCTACTTAAATGATACTCGCAGTTTACTCAAAGATGCCTTATAATTTTAATATATTTAAAGTTTATATGTATGGATAGAAAATTCAGTTATATTACAAAATAATATCTCTCAAAGACAGAAATTCAGATAGGCCCCAATAGGGGACATATACACACACTAGAGTGTGGCGATCCGAGCCCGACGGTACCCGACGGGTCAGCCAGGTTTGGTCAAAAATGTAGCTATAAATTGTATTCGGGCTCGGGTCGGATTCGGTCAGCTTTCAGTGAAAATGTAGTGTAAAAATAAATAAAATCCTATTGTCTGTCCTGTTTATTGCTTGGGCACTGTTATTTACGTGACAACACCTGAACATAACACACACAGACACACATTGGCTGTTTGTTTCTACCTCTCCCCTCTCTGGAAGTCTCGGACCTCCAGCCGCCCGCCTCCGCCTTGATTAAACGCTGAAAATAAAATAAAAGAGGGAGACAGGTTTTTCCTATTTTATCTTATTTTGTTTTATTTCTCCCTCTCCTCTCGCTAGAAGCGTCGGACCTCCCGCCTCCCGCTCCCGTCTCAAACACGGAGGTCTCCCTCTCCGCTGAGCACGCCCGGCCTGTTAAATAGCCTGTAACCGTAACCACTGTGTGACACAAACTCAGTGCTTTGGTCATTAAATAATGTCGAGCTCGGTTCGGGTTCGGACAGAAATATGCTGCTTGTGCCGCACTCTAACACACACACACACACACACACACACACACACACGGAAACCGGACATTATCATCAGTTTATAAAAAACCCCCGAACGCCCCGGACGGGACATGAAAAGTGGACATGTCCGGGCAAAAGAGGACGTTTGGTCAGCCTACTCAAGGGAATTTCCTCAACAGTTAACAGTTTTAGTCCAAACTCTAGAATTCATATTTATGACATGATTATGACAACATTTCATACAAATGACCAATAGGATGAAATGATTGATGACATTTTATAACTAAAAGGTCAAAGGTCAGCTTCACTATGACATCATAATGTTCTTCAGAAATGCTTTTCTGAGCATTACTAGACGTCATATCTCAGGAACAGAAGGGGAGACATTTGATCAGCTACTGAATTGGTGACACTAATCTTTGGTGTGCACCTTGAAACTGTGCTGATTGTATAGATCTTCTGTGCTGCCTGGCTGAAGATGTGTGTGAAGCATTCATGTTTTAACAGACATGGATGTAAACTGTAACTGCAACTTCACTGAACTGACTGAATTAACTATTTCTAGTTTATCACTAAAAGGTGAATCACACAGTCGACATATTTCTGTCATTTTTCAAGACAGTTGCGATTGGTTTAAAAGACAAGCCAGAGCATTTTTTTCTTATAGCAGAATGATAATGTGTGCTCTCGGAGCCTTGTCTGGTGCTGGAACAGCTCTGTGGAGATAGGTCTGGCTACATGAGGCTATGTATTTTTGAACTCCATACAGAGTTTAAAAATACAGAAAAGCTGCTGCTCTGTCACTTAGTGCAGTTCAAATGTCTCATCTTCAAAGCACAGGATATCACACCCAGAGACTGTGCTGCGGATTATGTTAAGGAGAGGTCAGAGGTCAAATATTTCCCTTGCTCAAACCCCACTTGAATAATTTCTCCGGTGTCTTTCTCTACAAACTTCTCCTCAGACTTCTTCCTGTCTCAGTAAAAGTAAAACGACAATGAGAATATGATCTTTTTTTTTTTAATTTAATCCATTCCTGCCAGACTCATTTGAGTGGTGTCAAATATTTATGTAAACATCTCAAGAGTTTAATTAATTTTGATTTTTAAAATTTACATACTTTATTAATCCCCAAGGGGGAAATTCAGTGTTTTCACTCCATTTGTCATATACATCTACACACAGGCCCGAATCTACACACAGGCCCGAAATACACACACACATGCACAAACAGGACCTATTTTGAACCGGCGGCCCTCCGGTTCCCAAGCCAAGTCCCTATGGACTGAGCTACTGCCACCCTAGCTCATAATAACCACAAACTTTGTATGGTCAACCTCAAGCTGTTCAGACAATGTTGGTGTTCAGAGTGAAGGCTACAGGGTTGTAACCACCAGCAGTAATCTTTTTATTTCCCTTCAGCTTCATCCTGAAAACTCATCGCAGGCTCCCATTTATGTGAGAGCTTAGTAACGTCAACCACAGCAGATATCAAATTAGTGCGATTAAGTGTGATTTAGGATTTTTTCAACCGTGGTTGAATTTAAATTATTCAAGAGTTTCACTAAATGCTCAACCAACAAAAACAGCTAGAGGTGGATGGTTTCTGTTTTATTCTTTTCTTTGAGGGAAGGCAACAGTTAACTTTGATAGTAACAGCTCACCTGGTGCCAGGCTGAGAGTCACCTGTGGGAACTGTCACACAGAGATATGTGTGTGGATGTGTTTTTATGTGGTATGTCACTCGTAAGAGTAAAAAAAAAGGGTTGTGTATGCTTGTAATTATTTTTTTTGAATATAAAATCTGCAGACAGAAAGCTGTTGATCACTCATACATTGTGAGTGTTGAACATTCACACGGACAAAATGACAAATTGAAGGATACTTAATAAAATGAGTGCTTCTCTGTGTGTGTTGTTGATGGAAACTTTGGTGACAACATCAGCAGTTTGTAAGAAGAAGTTGGAAAAATGTCAGACATTGATGCAGCAGCTCTGGCAACAGCTCAGGATCCAAACACACTGCAAAAAAAGAATGATTTTGTAAACATACTGCAAAGTTACAGCTCAGCCTCTCTTGGCACAAACAAACACCTTAATCATTAATCATTACTGTTGTTACAGAACTGCCGAGTATGTTGGCTCCTTTCAAATTGTTTCAGTTGGCTGTTAAAAAATTATATTTCAGGCCACCTCGGTATTGGAACCATCTATCTTAATCACTACAGAAGGAAGTCCATATATAATTAAAAATACTTCTGCTCGCCTGTCTCCAGGGTGACCTGCAGTCGACAGCATCAGTTCAGGCCATCGCCAGGCAGGTCTGTGAGCAGCTGATTCAGAGTGAGTAGAAATACCTCCTGTATATTTCTAAGTTTGAGGAACAAGACTTGGTTTTAGGATTAATTTTAGAATTGCAGTTCAATAAATTACCTGCATGGGGGTTCCAAACATGTTGCTTGCAGGTTTGTGACCTCCTAAGACTGAATATTTCATCCAGTCTCTAGAGATTAATTCCTTTTCCTGTTTCCAGGCCACATGGCACGCTACAACTCCATCCTGAACCACGCGCCCAGTCCGCCGGTGTCCATCCGCACTGTGCCAGGACCCCCTGGAGAGCCTGGCAGACAGGGAAGTCCAGGGCCACAGGGAGAACAGGGTCCCCCAGGAAGACCCGGCTTCCCAGGACAGAATGGCCAGAACGGGCAGCCGGGAGAGAGAGGTAAAGGGATGACCGCAACTGTCTGTTCTGAAAGATGGGCTGAGAATCACGGTGGTGTCAACAAAGTTTCACATGGTGGGGGAGCAAACTTCTAACTACTGCCAGGGAATGCTTTGATACAAAAATGTGATGTTTGAAAAGTTAAGCGATGTAAACCTGGGCGAGTCCCTCCCCAGTGGACACTGTGAACTTTTACCTTTTCCACTCCCCCCTTCCTACCATGTACCATTTTTGTGTTTTTTTTATGAGGGACAGAGGATCTTCATGGGGAGATAGCAGGTCAGCAGTGTATTCCACATAGAAATGGTATACATCATGGCTATTCAAGCTTTGAAAATTTTGAGTGTACAGGGGCTTAGAACATTACTGGGGAAGTATATGATGGCCACTGCCATGCTTTACAATGTCTTATAAGTTTTTGCAGCAATTTTTGGGTTGATACCTTTTTTTTATCCAGATTTGGTGCTAAATTTAAACATTTTTGACCACTTGAAAACCGATCAAAACGGTGAGTAAATCCCTCCAAAATATCACATTAAGATATTAAGGCTTGAGGATTTTTGTATTTTTTAGTGACTGGAAGGCGGGCATTTCTGATCTGGAAACTGCTGAGAAACACTCTTATTGTCAATATATCTCAGGAAGTCAAATATCCTCTGAATGCCTATGGTCTCTAGTTTGGGTTTGTAAAGTTTCACAGGGTTGTGATTATGCTACAGGTCACAGTAGGCCATTTTTTACAGTGAGGTCAAGTTTCATAATAATAATAAATACAACTGAGCTCATTAAATCCACAAGAGTCTCAACTTTGCAGTCAGACCCAGTTTATGCAATTCCAAGACTGCTGAGGGACCCATAGTATAAAGAAATATTCAAGTACACTAGGTGAAAAAAACATTTAAACTGCATGAGAAAAACTGGAGGTTTTTTTTCCCCAAAACTGGTTGGGACTAGCATAAAGTGGGCACGTCGTGGGTACCCTTGAACGCTTTGTCATTGAGATTGCTTGAGGTGAAAGGTCAAGGGACCCCTGTGGAAATGGCTATGCTGTCATAAATCAATTCAGGAAGGACCCAAATGCAGAGCAGTAGGGAGGTTGAAGGTTAAACAAAAAATGGGCCTTAAGGCTGAAAAAAAAATTCTTGAAACAGGCAGGCCACAGAAAGTCCACATGACAGAAGAACCAAAACTAACTGAAAACCAATCAGGATAATACGATGAACTCACTGGAGTAGGAGGACATGGGCAAAAGGAGGGAAATGGAGATTGGCCTACAACAAGGGTGTGGAGGGGAACATTAGGGTGTAGCAAACAAGGCTAATACAGAACAGGTGTGAAGGGAAGACTGGGAACACAGGGAAGGACTAACAAGACAGGTGTGACAGAAAACAGGCAAGAAAACACACAAACAAAGGAGGTAACACATGAGGAGAGAATCTACAAAATAAAACAGGAAGCAGATTAAACATGAATAAATAACATGAAACAAGGAAGAACACAAACACAAAACTCCAAAACAAAGTCCACAAGATGTAAGAATAAAGAATATAAACAAAAACCCAGGATCATAACACATGCCAGTTTTTTCCTCGCCCAAATTGAGCTTTAACTTAGGTGTTGTCAATACCATTATCACTCTAGCTTTAAAAGTCAGCCCGCTGCAGCCTCTAGAAGACAGGAATGTCATCCGAGGATTCGGGCAACCAGGCAGAGAGGAAGAGGTTAAAGCATTAAAACTGTTCAAATTTAAAAAAAAATAAATAAATAAATTAAAAAAAAAAAAAAACAGGAATGTACGTACACAAAACTTCATGCCTTAAAGACTTCCAACATGACATACTTTATCCTTTACCGACATATTACAACACTGTTTTACGTGTGTTTCCAGGTCAGCCAGGAGAAAAGGGTGAGAAAGGATCTCAAGGTATTGGAGTCCAAGGCCCCAGAGGACCCTCAGGACCCCCTGGTATATTAACATTACTAAACTGTTCTGTTCATTCACCAGTACTTCTCAATATGGACCTCCTAATCGTTTCTCATAAATTCCTCCTCCGTTCCCAGGTCCCCAAGGGCAGGGCAGACCTGGCAGCCAGGGTCCCTCAGGGCGACCTGGAAATCCTGGAGCCACTGGTCGGCCTGGGGTCCCTGGACCCGTCGGTTCTGCTGGGCCTCCAGGCTACTGCGACCAGAATGCCTGTATGGGCTACAATGTTGGAGGTATGTCGGGTCCCTGAAATAAATATGACGACA
Organism: Epinephelus lanceolatus; assembly: GCF_041903045.1. Classification (NCBI taxonomy): domain Eukaryota; kingdom Metazoa; phylum Chordata; class Actinopteri; order Perciformes; family Serranidae; genus Epinephelus; species Epinephelus lanceolatus. The sequence continues at coordinate 36,181,975 of NC_135749.1, read as the reverse complement.
GCAGTTTTAACACTAAACTGGCAACTAGTTTAGGGCTGCAGAATAACAGAAAAATTAAACTTGATCATGATTTTAGCTTCCCACAATTAAATGGTCTTGATCGACTGCAATACTGACGTTTAAAATGCGAGTTCCACTGATAGAAAACTGCTGCATATCAAATCAAGCTTTTCCTAAACTAACAGCCATGGCAGCTGGCATGCACACAGCAGCTAAAAACCTTTACTTTTGTGGCTGCAGTCCCGAGTAGAAGAGCAACATACAACGGAGAGCAGAAAAGCAGAACAAAAATCAAATGTCAGGAGCAGAAGGCAAAGATCTAGTCCCTCTACACAGATCATCAGCTGTTGTTTGGAAGTATTTGGGATCTAGACTGTATGAGACTCGTGTCGGTTCCACAAACCAATACAATTAACTTGTTCAATCTCCTGAGAAAAACACCACAAACTGAAGAACGATGAATGCATAAAGGCAAAGAAGAGTAAAGTCGTTAACGTAACTCTTATGCGGTTCATTTGTGGTGGGAACATGTTCCAACCTCGAGCCGAACCAACTGCAATCGCATTACACATTGTTTGGGTTAAACATGAGCATGTTACAGTCCTGGAGGATTATTAACGTGCGCCTCCTCCTGTACTGTCTCAATATGCACATTGAGCACATCCAATGCATCAAAACACTGTTTTGCAGTTGGAGCCGCGCCTCGTTTTCAAACTGTATGGTTTGACTAAAATGAACGATGCAAGCAATATAGTCCACGATGACCAGCGCTAAAATCAACCCACATAGTTGGTAGTTGTCCCTCCATTGTGACATTAGAAAGTGTTACATTTATCTTGCAAGTGTACTCTTCTTCAATGTTTTGTTTACTTCCTGGATTTTTCCCACATGGAAATTCTGACCAATCAAGAGCAGCTTGCTCGCGCAAGGCATTTTATCTGGTCCGCTTGTAAATGCTGCAGTGAGAACATGAACCAACCTTTGGCAATTATGCAACTTTGTAACAAAATTAGTCCCTGATTCAGACCAAAGCAAGACAACTCTAGGTCTGACGGCACCCTCAGACATCCAGATATGCTGTATAGCCTGTCACCATATCTATCCAGCTCCGAAAGACAGACTGAAATACATCAGTTCCATTTGGCCGAAGCCATTAGTCCAATAAACACTTGTATTTATATTTTGCTTCAAGGAGACTCACAGAATTCACCTTATTTTTAATCTTATTTTGATGCAAAGATTTGCACATTAGCAGGAATGTAGCACAGCGTGGAAGTGAAAGCAGCACTCTGTTTATTTAAATGTGAAAATGCAATGAAAATATTTTGTTCCTAAAATTAATTAATAAATCATGATCTCAATATTGATTAGAGTAATCCTGGTCATCATTTTGGCCACAATCATACAGCCTGAAACTAGTTATAAAAATGCTGCAACGGGGACACCTGACATTTCCTGGACTCAGTGTAATTGAAGTTATCTTATCTAGTCTACTACTGGACTGCACTAGCCTTCACTGTGACTGCTGTGTAGTTACAGCCACAGAGTGTGGGGGCTGGCATTGCAACAAGAAATCTAAATTACACATTTAGTCTACACAACTTGCTTCTACTGTATCTAATACTGACGCATAATAATCAACACAAAGTATCTTACTTAAAACCCATCAGCTTGGTTAAATGTGGATGTTGTAAACTGTGAAACTGAGCATGAAAAGCTTTTTTCAATGCAGAGAATGTCTTTTGGATTGAAGGTTGTGAAGTGAAACGTTTAATTCAGTCGGTTCCTTTTCATGTTGAAAAGCTGCCACAGAGTTAAACAGGCTGCATGTGGCTGAGGTCATCCGTCCTACTCTGTGCTGTGTATTTGAAGACCTTGAAATACAGTCACTGTCAGGATACAGAATTCTGCTCGTGTTCAGGCTACGTGTCTGAAATGCATGTGAAATTCAGTTGTGCAGTTGTCTTATTTTGAAATACCTACCTACCTCAAAGATGCCTAAAGAGTCACTTCACCCAAATCATTAAAAAGATAAATATGGAAGCATCTATCAGAAAAAAAAAACAAAAAAAACCCCTAAATTATTTTCATTTTGCTGGGTCTCAAAACCTCAGCAAATAAAACAAACACTGTAAGGGAGAAAATGAGAAAATGTGTTGACTGTGAATTGGGTGAAGCAGCCCTTTAAGCTTGAAACTGCACGGTCCCCTGCACGTATGAGCAAAGGGTGACCACAAGGTAACCAGATCACTGACTGAATTCTGCATCTTAACACTTTGCAGCTGAGATTTTTCTGTTAAATCACTCAGCAGAGTTTGGGTTAAATCAGTTCACTGAAAAGATGCTGCATGCTGGGTTTTCTTTTTCATATATCACTATTAAATACACCAGGGCTCATTACAAGAGCAAAATATTACTTCCCAAATTTCACATAAAAGTTGCTGCTGGCAGCTTTTGTATTTAATCCAGTTCCTTGTGTATTTTCGTTCAAAACTTTTGGGGAGTTGATAAACTATATCTTTTTGGAATCGTTAGAACATGAGAAATATGAAGATAAATGTTTCCATGGTGGCCATTTTGGATTTTAAAAATAGTGAATGTTCAAAACACTTTATTAAAAAAAATAAGGTTCCAAGCTATGCTGGTGTTTACTTTCGATGGCTGAACATACATTTTATTTATTCAGATGTTCACATAAGCTAAGAACAGTCACATGGACATTAATTAATTAAATTTGGTGGTTGAAGGTCAAAGGTCAAGGTCACTTTGACCTCATAAAACATGTTTTTGGCCATAACTCAAGAATTCATGCACTAACATTTCACACAAATGTCTAATAGGATAAAATGATGAGGTGATATCATTTTATATCCAAAAGGCAAGGCAAGGCAAGGCAAAGCAAGTTTATTTGTAGAGCACAATTCGTACACAAAGTAGTTCAAAATGCTTTACAGAACAAGAAAATGCATTAAAATCACAATACAAAATAAAAACATAAATAATCATTATAAAATGAACTTTAAAAGAGAAGAGTGCAGATAAGATCCTTTCAGTCATATGCACAGTGAAATAGAGCTGTTTTGAGCCTAGATTTGAACATAGTCAGAGTAGAGGCCTGTCTCACATCTTCAGAAAGACTGTTCCAGATTTTAGCTGCATAAAACTGGAATCCTGATTCCCCATGTTTAGTCCTGACTCTGGGCACCTGCAGGAGGCCGGTCCCTGAGGTCCTTAGAGTCCGAGATGGTTCATATGGCACTAACATGTCAGAGATGTACTTTGATGCTATGCCGTGGAGAGACTTGTACACAAGCAGAGCTGCTTTAAAGTCTATTCTCTGAGCCACAGGAAGCCAGTGTAGAGACCTGAGCACAGGACTAATGTGCTCGTACTTCCTGGTTCCAAAAGTTCAAAGGTCAACTTCATTGTGACATCATAATGATCTGCATAACACACTTTTCTGTCCATTATTCAGCATCATATCTCAGGCACAGATGGAAAGATATTTGGTCAGATACTGAATTGGTGACTCTAATCTTGAAACTGTGCTGATTGAATAGATCTTCTGTGTGTGAAGCGTCCATGTTTTCACAGACATGGATGGAAACTGTAAGAGAAACTTGACTGGTGCGTGGCAGCATACAATCACATTATAGTTTTAGTGATTGCCTGTAAACTTAAATTGTCAGTCTTCATCTTCAGTATCACTTTCATCTTAATCCTGGTTTTTAGATCTTTAGTCCTCATCGTTCTCACATTGTTTTCTCCAAAAGCAAAGGTCAGTGCATTGTAAGTCTTTTGACCTACAGGGACATCTTAGTGTTGAACGATCTCCTTTGCAGTGGCATCTCACCATTTCAATGATGGCCTGAGGAGCTGGTAGTACATCAGGGGTAGTGGGTCTCAACTGGCCTTTATCATCCATGTAGTGGCCTTTTTGCAGAGGATTCAAAGCTACTTGCTGCTGAATGCTTCCTGGCACCAAACTCAAGCTTGCACATGTAGCTCCCCTATCAATAAGCTGCTTCAGCGCATCCTCTGTAGGTGGTGGCTTGTAACTATCTGCCTTATATTTGTCAAAATGTGCCATCTCAGCTCTGGAATGTTTCTTATTGCGATTCCTTTTGAGTAAAAGGAAGCACGCACAAACCTAGTCAAGTGTTTCTGTTGTTCTTCCATTACTCTTTAATTATCTGAAAGCATCCTCAGAGCTTCAACGATGTCATCCTCAGCTTTAAGAACGATCTTGAACCATGTTGCGTTATGCCTAGTTAACTCTACATGACTTAAGCCCTGATTTGCCACTAATTTAAAATCATTTAAAATATTTTTGGGATCTCCCCACCAGAGGGCCCAGATAAGATGCAAATCAGTGTTGGCTCCACACTCACACACCACAAAATTGGTGCTCGAACATTAACTGTTCAAATTTGAAGCAAGAAGTCACCAATGCAATTCAGACGCACTCCAGATATTCAGCATTCAGATATTCATACTTTTCACTCCAATGGGAAAAGTGAACATGAGTACAGATTATGACCAATTCTTTCACCTCATAGTCACTGAAGTAAGTACTGAACCCCTCCTGGCTCCTCCTGTACACAGGCAGTGCTGCTTTGCAATCACCTCTGAATGGCGTATGGCCGTGATCCAGAGTGTTTATTCTCTTTGTGGTGCAGGATGAGCAGGAACAGAACAGCACCTCACATTCATATTGTCACACCAGTCCTTATTTACCATTAAGCACACCTCCTCTCTTTCTCTCACCAGAGAGTCTTCTGCTCTGTCAGATCAATAGAAAGAGTCACCTGGCTGAATGACGCCTATCTGTGCCTATGTCTTAGCTGTCAAGCGAGTTCTCATCTGACAACTGCTAAATAACTTATTGTACTTGACATTAGCTGGGTATGTCAACCAGTGGCTAACGCTAGCTACTGAGGTAATCTTTGCTGTTGTTTTACTAAAGCCAGCTGCTAACACTACCTAGCTAGTTGCCAAATGTAGTATTAACAAGAGATACAGCAATTATTTGCCTAATACAACACACATTATAGGCAGACGCAGCATCAGATTCAATTCTTAATGTGTTGGAAATTGTCCCATTCCTTTCTTTGGCTTGAAAAATATGTAATTAACTTATAAACTCAGAACCCATTTGATTTATCATTAGGGATCCAGCTAAAAACAGGTAATGGGTGGTCACCATTTTGAAAGTCCAAAATGGAAACATTGGTTTTTGGGTTTGTCAGACTCTGAACTTTCCAAAAATGTATAGTTTATAAACTCCCCAAAGATTTTGAACGAAGGTTGCATCACATACTCAAATCAGAATACATGCCTTTTTTAACAATATAAATAGGTATAGGTTGATAGGTATAAGTATAGGTATAGGTATAGGTTGATAGGTATAATAAATTCTGAAAGAAAACCCAACATGAGCCATCTTTACCCGTCTTTACATGCATGATTGTGTTAACCCTTAATGTGTGTTGAGGTTAAAGGTGACACAGCAGCCTTAAAGGTGCTGTACAGCTCGCAGCCTGCAGGGTCGTCATGTGAGTAACGTCTGCATGTTGTAATCATTCCTATGTCTTTGTTTTTGTGTCTCTCCATCTGTTGGTTTGTTTGTCTGTCTATCATCACTTTGTTTTACAATTTTTTCCTCGTCATAACCCTCAGCACAGTATTTCAGTGACAACTGAGTCACTCTCACAAACTCTGCAAATCACAAAAGCAGCTTTTAGTAGCTTTAACTGCTGAAGAGGCTGCAAAATACAGCAGGTGATGGAAGTGGTGTCACTGCATCAGCTGACCAGCTTCGACCCTGACTCTCTTTACCTACACATAATGTTGTACCATCTTAGAAGATAAGACAGTTAGAAGGTGGTTTACAGGGACTAAAATGAATCCAGTTACACCAAAATGAAATGAAAAATATGTTATGAAAGAGATAATAACAAAAAGTATTCCTGTTAAAGCTCTTTTCTAATAGGTGCTTAAACAGATCATGCTTTTGTAGGCTTCTCTCAGCCCGTGAACATTCATATTATCATCATAATCGTTCATCTTTTTTTTTCTTTTAAAGATAAACCACCACCTGACTAATTGGACCAGCAATTTTTGAAATCCATCCAGTATTGAGCAAAAGTACTGCAGTCAGCAGCAATGAAACAGACTGCAATGTAAACACTCATGTTCGCCCTGTCAGTGTACATCCATGAAAAGTTCTTGTTTTCATCACAGACAGGCTCAGCTTGTTATTTAAGTGTGTGACAGCATTATGGAAAGGATCCGTTCAGAGAAAGACCTTTTTGTTTAAGAGAAACAGCCAAGAAATTGCATCATGAAACTCATCAGACTCCATTTTAAAAAGTCGGTAATTTTCTAATCATAAAACATACTAAATTCAAAGTCAACAGAAACTAAAAAGTGCCCACAAAAAACACCTCAGTTCATCTTTCCACTGTTTCAACAATCACAGACTCTGGTTAGGTTAAAATTAACCCCCTAATTCACCCAGTTAGACGTTAAAATATGCTGGCTCTATGGACTCTTTTAGGGCTGACGTCACAGTGATGTCAGTTTATTAGCTGGAGGCAAAACATGACTCTTCCACATGGGGCTGTCGGCTACATAGGAGTCTTAAAATGTTGTCTTGTTGTGGTATTGGGAGCCAGAACGGAAAGAGTCATGGCTCAAAACTTAAATTTTATCACACACCAGCCGCCAATGTCCATCAACAAAAACAAAGACAACTATGGGTAAATGTGATAAGATGAAAGGACTGGATGGAGGCGATCATCCAAAATGCTCACATGTGCAGCGCACACTTCATATCAGGTTAGGGAAAAAGTATTTCCTGTTGTAGGGATGAATAACGTTATGTGTATTAAGGGTTATCTTGTCCACCTCATCAGAAATTGGGGAGCTATTAAGAGGAATATTGGATTACTCCATGATGCTAACTTTTTAGCGTATGAGTTAACGTTAGCTTCGATAGCAAAACAAACTGGAGGAACTGTTCAAGTGTCGTCCTCCTTTGTAAGATTGGCATAGTAGCACTGGCTAATGTCCATGGAGAATTGTTTTGCCTCCAGCTTAGCCCCGCCCACCAGAAAACATCATACTGTTTCCTAACAGTAAAAGTGTCTATACACGCTAAAATTACAGTTTATGCAAATGGAGTCTGGTCAAATTTCGGGGCTGTTTCTGGTTAAACAAAAAAAGATCTTATGCTTCAGCAGAAAAGGTCTATCTGTGTAGGGATCCTTTCATCTGAGCATGTCAGTGGCAAAAACAAACACTTTTAGTGGACGGACATGGATGGAAGTTTACATTGCAGCGCTCTCGCTCAGTACTGAACCGATTTAAAAAATTGTTGTTTCCATTAGTCACTTAGACACAAAAACATAGGATAATAGGGTCCAGGTTTATTTACCCTTTAAAAGATAAGGCCAGTATTATTGTATATTTTCCTTATTGTAAACAAATCCAGTCAAAAGACCAATACCAATAATTTGGTAATAATTTCTGACTTTTTGTTATTTCTTGTCTGTAAGGGAGTCAGGAAAGACAATTAACAGTCCCTCCAGGATCTCTGGCAAAAAAAACCTTGAATTTGTGCCCACAAACCCTTGAATTTTGTCAAAAATTGTGATAAAAATTGCTGCAATTTTATGTGATTTTTTTTTTTTTTTTTTTTTTTTTTTGCGGGAAATTGTGGCAAATGACAAAAATTGCGGCTAATGACAAAAGGAGAAAAACAATGTGATTTTTTTTTTAAATTACTACCTCCAAAAAAAAGTCATGTAATCACTTGCTATAATAATCATACTGAATATTACAAAAATAGCTGCAAATGTTTTTTTTTTTTTTTATAGTTCTCTTCTTTAGTTTATTTAATTCGTTTCAAAACATGGACTCCAATAATGTTGCAAAAAATCCTGAGTGAATATTGTAGCTCTCAAACCAGACAATGTGACTGTAAAACAACATGTAAGATACATCTAATGTCAACATAACATTTTAATAAATTCAACACATATTGTATGCATTTAAACAGTGCAAATTCTTATATCAATACAGAGCATTTCTCCATACTGTGGTGCCATTAGCGCATTTGATGACGCATCTGATGACGTCGCATTTCCGCAAAATGCGGAAAGATTGCGGAACTTTTGAAATATTGCAAGCCCCCACAAATATTGCGGACTTTCGTTGAATTTGCATTAATTATTGCGATCGCAAGATTGCGATTTTCTAGAGGGACTGAATAATTAAATGAGATTCAAGTATTCTTTGTGACACAACTGTCATGCATTCCTTACACTCTCTGTTGCACACCCATATGCCCACAGACACACCTGCCCACCACTAAATGCACTTTTTCAATTGGGGATTATTTTCAGCAGCACATTAATTCACATTGGGCGTATGTGGGATTAAGTCAAAATAAACTGCCGTGTGTGTGTTGATGGTAATGAAAAAACATGTCACCCAGTGCTACAGTGGGGCTCACTGATGCGTTTTAATAGTTTTGGACAACAGTGGAGCTGTATGGCGCAGAGGAGGAAGATATATCAGACTTTGATACACACACAATACTTGTTAGTAGATACATTCACTTGGTTTTAGTCTTTGCATGTGATTTATTGAGAAGAAGAAACTACAGAATGTCACCTGATGTATTCTTAAATTGGCGTAACAGAACTGAGCCCAGATGTTGTACCATGAACTCCCACTGACACGATCGTCCTCTCCTGACTTTTTCTTCTAGATTACGATCATCCATTGCCTCTTTTTTAAACCACAGGCTTCACTAACTTAATGTAAACTCCCATAACACACAAAAAAAAATCATATGAGGTCCTAAAAGCTCATATGCATGACAACTTATCAATAGAAATTTTGCACGTTATTTTAACCTTAAGTATCTAGATACCTTAAATTTGAAAAATACCACTTAAAAAGTTAAATTGTGACAATTTGAATGTGAATTAAAACATAACAAATCTAATGAATGCCCGATGAAACTACGAGACATTTGCACAAAACTTCTCACATTGAACTCAAACTTCTTTGCTTATTTTAATTTGCAGTTGTAATCCTAAATGTATCCTTCCCTTTAACTCTGCCTTGGTAACCCTGACTCAATAACCCTTGGTAACCCTTGGTAACTCTAGGTAACCCTTGTCCCTCTGTGTCTCTTGCTCCTTCCTTCCCATCCCGCCCCCTCTTCCTGTCTCACTAACCCAATCACACCCCAACAAACCAATCCAAAACTTTGCTTCCTGTGGTGGCGGGGGGTCGACCATCTTTGTTTTGGGCTCTCACTGACTTTCTGCCTGTCTGACTGGCATACTGGCTGGCTCGCTGCCTGGTTGGTTGGCAACACAGAGGGTGAAGATGTCATTGACCGCGACGCTATCCCCCCAGTCCAATTGCCGTCCACCGTCTTCCAGAACTACGGCGAGGTTGAGGAGGATGATCCCTACCGCTACTACGAGCCCAATTATCCAGCACCGCGGCCCGTGGCGCCTGACGACCCAGCGTTGGACAACATCGAGCTGAGTTCCCCTGGCATCCACCGCAGCGCCCGGAGCCTGAAGAAAGACGAAGAGATAGTCGGGCCGAAGAGGAGACTAAAGAAAGGAGCGAAGGCGCTGCCTGGACTAATTAAATGAGAGAAGGTGATTGGAGGACGGAGGGCCGCTCGCTGTTTCCGATTGGGCGGTTACGGACTAATCAACAAGTGCCTGATGTAGAGGATTTCTTATGGACATTGTAGAGGGGATGGGGTGGGGCTATCAGGTTGGGACTATTTTAACTCATCTATGCTATTGAATTAACTTCAAAAAAGTTTATGTTGTTTAATTTGTTTTTGTCATTTTTGTCTCAGTTGAGACAGTCATCTTAAAATGGATTCAGCTTAACTGGATTTTGTATTTCACTGTCCCACAGCATCTCTCTTTTAACAGGTTAACTGTTTCGGTGATAAAAGTTTCTCAGATATTTTGTCAACAGATTGATTGGAGAAAAGTAGCCGGCCCTGTTTTCAGGTTTCACTTCTGCTGTTTGTTATTATCCTGGTTGGTTAAGTGCCTCCTAATCATCTGGAACAAATTTCAAAATGCAGAAATACAAACACACCACAACATTTAGACATGTGCAGCAACTTATCAAGCAACACTGTCACTCTTCATGTTTCGACATCTTTAATGTTGTATCACAACCTTTTAATTTTTGGACTGCAGAGGTCTCAGATAACATCATGTGCAAGCACAGCAGTATTACAGTGGCTGCAAGTCAGACATAAGATAAACACAAACCACCTGTGAGATTACTGCTGTGAACAGCATGAAAGGTTTACAGTGTTTCAAAGTGATGAGACTTTATATGTGCTTATAAGTGTGAACTTTAGGTTAATTACTTGACAACGTGACATGACATGACATGACATGACATGACATGACAACGTCAGAGTCCAACAGTTAGGGCACCTGTCATCCAAGGTTTATCCTCCTGAGACCCGAACTTTTGTTTGGTGTGCTTTTTTAATTTCTCCTAGCTATCAGGGATCAGTAGGACCCGATAAGTATAAAAAAACTAAACATTGTCAACGATAATTAAGTCCCAGTGTCCTCAAACTATTCCTTTCCAATTAACAGTGTCTTATTTTGTTACTGTTGCTAAAATTTGTCACATTTGTTGCCATGTCAAACTATGAACAGTATTAATCATAAATAAACAAGTTTCAACCATAAAATGTGATCAGGTTTTGGATCTTGTCCACTTTTGTGTAGGGATCGGCTGCATATTGACTTGGCAGAGATGGCTGCCATCTTGTTTTTACATGGATTAGTGTATTGTGGTCTTACTACCACTAGATGGCACAAAAAGTGTCCACAAATGAGGACAACAGGTGTAAGTTCAGTAGAATAAAGTGTAAGGTTAAGTAAACCCAAAATGTGATGTCCTCATATGAGGATACAGGGTCTCAGGAGGATATTTAGAAGAATACGTCACCCACAAAATGACCATTTGTATCAGTTGCTCACCACATGTTATATTGAATTCATGAAAAATACATTTTTCTCGCATGCCTCCACGGTAAACGGAGAAAACATAAAAGAAGACCATCCTTCATGAATTGAAGTAAATGGGTCGACATTTAACAAAAACAAAACTATGTTAAAACACCCCTTTTCAAACTCTCACACAGCTCAATAGTAGTGCAGTATAATCCAAGTCTCATTTATTCAGTTGTATTCTCAGTACTTCACAAACACATGCATTTTCACTAAAACATTATGATTGAAAGCACATCACTACCAACTGTCTCACGCACAGACAGGAAGCACACCTTGCACCTGCGTTTGCTCAAGCTACTCGTAGGCAGAAGTGTTTTATGTTGTAACGTCTTCACAGAATTGCATGTGTTTGCGAAGTGCTGAGAATACAGTTGGATAAATGAGACATGGATTATATTGCATCATTGTGTAAGAGTTATGATATTGTGTTGTTGTTGAATGTCATCCCTGATTACTTCAGTTCATAAAGAATCAGGGCTGCCCCCGACAAAGACTTTTCCTAGTTGACCAATAGTCATCATTAAGGGGCATTAGTCAACTAGCTGCCTGCATATTTAAGATATAAATTTAGTTAATAAACTATATATTTTGGGCGGGGCAACACAATGGTTTGAGTTGAAGGTCTGAGAAAGAATAGTATCAGTAACACTGTTAACACTGTGCTACATCACAGAGAAATACAAAACCTTACCAATGAACCTTCATTAATATAGGCCTATATTTTATCTACACGTGCACGTCACACACTGAGCGAGCCGCCTGTTAATGACGCTGTCTGCAAAGCAGTAATGAATGTGCTAAGTGGCTAATGGGCATGTAGCTACTTCCATGTTTCAGATGATACGTCATGTTTGTAGTCGACCAATGACAATGAGTTTACATATCACCTTGGGTTCATCCTTCACCTTCTCAAAATGATCCCACACTTTGGATTTCCTGCCTGACATGTTATTAACTAGCCTGTGGAATAACTGCAGGTACCAGCCCTGGAAATTAACATGACTCCTGTCTGACTGCTGAACGTGGCCACTTCCTGTGTCTGTCCTTTCAAATGAAATTCCCACATGGTCCACTCATATAGGTTTTGATTTATTTTAACAAAGCGCAGCTCCTAAAAGAGTTTCACATTTGTTTGTTTTCTTGTTTTTTTCTGCGACTAATGTCCTTTCTGGTCAACAATTAAGGGGGAGCCATATAAAGAATGTTCCCCTTTTTTTGTTTCTCCATTCATTGCGGAGGCAAAAAAGCAAAGACGTGGTGAGTAACTGGTACACAAATGGTCATTTTGTTGGTGTAGTATTCTTTTAACTGGTAAGCCCTGTTTTTAAGTAGTTTAATGTGTTTGTCAGGGACAATACAGAGATAGCTGTGAACAAAAAAAAGAGATGCTTTGCACCAGATTTACATGCTTGCGACACATCTGTACTTCCTGAACAGGTAAACACACAAAAAACAAAAAAATGTACAAAATGTAATTTACACTCTCAGCCCTACACAAGATAAGTAATCATTTCCCATTTTGTTTCTAAAATACTAAAATAAGTAAGTCACACACTTTACCTCCAGGGTAAGAACAGGTAATGTTAGCGTCTTAGCACAACTGTTGCTTACATTAAATATCTGCGGCCACTCAGCCAGCTACAGTAAAGCACAATATAAAGATTATATTTTCTCTCCATCAACAAACAATATGACAAAATGAGCTTTCATGAGGATGATTAAACCTAGAACACCCCAGATGAGGGGAGAGGAAGTGAATTAATTACGCCTTATCTTCATAAACTGCTAAAACCCCAGTTGAGTCCAAACCTGCATCTTATATCTAATCTTTGACTGCCATTTGTTTGTTTTAAAGGCTCCCAAATGCTACAGGTAGTTTCCCTTGGGATAAATAATGTTTTATCTTTATCTTTCCCCCTTTACAAAAAAAAAAAAAGAACCCAAACATTTATTTATGTAAAGTTTTGCATGTTTTTGTTTTCCATTTATCGTATGATGTATGATATTTTTAATCTCATAGAGCCACAGACACATTTCACTGTTACATATAAAGATCATTTTTTTAGTTTTTCCTTCAGAGTGTTAGGTGAGTGGAGTCATATGCAATTATTGTTACAGTATTAAGCTCAGACTAATGTTGGCTCTGTATTTCAGAAGGTTGGTGAAAAGAAATAAGTTGTAAAAACAGTAACAGCTGATGTAAGAGAGTTATTATATTTTTAAGTAAATGTATTTTGGTTCAGTTTTCAGGTTTCTGGATGCCGTTGTAACTGACAGGAGCTGTTTTTCATGTTGTCTATAGAAAGACAATTAAAGAGAGATTAGGAGTGAAAAATGAATTTGATTTTTAAAGACTGACAATCTGTTTTTCCTCATTTTTTGGTTTTGTGTTTGAATTGATCTGCCTTCATTTTTTAACATTTATTATTTAGCTAATTTAAGTTAAACTGGATGCCATCTGTTCGAGGACAAGACTCTTTGGCTCTCTGTTAATTTTCCATATTTTATGCAAAAAACTGAAGATCTGAGTTTGATTTATTAAATGTGTTTAAATTGCTGGAGATCAGTTATATAAAGGAAGGTCCACTTATTTGGAAAATGGTCTGCTTTGTTTAATCACCTGTGGACATCATTTTTTTCTCTTTCAGAGCAAACTAATTTTCCCAAAATTCAAGCACATTAAACTTTTTCAGATATCTTGGAAACCCTCTGAGTTAAGTGTTTCTGAGGCCTACAGGTCAGTGAGGAGTACAAACCGACCGCAGTATTTCCCTCTACACCTCTGACCAGGATATGTTCAAAAAAATAAAATCAAGGAAGTAATTTATTTTATTACTTGGTATTGATTTTCTCAGAACAATAAAACTGAAGTACAACCGTTACTGTTGTTGTTGTTGTTATTGTGTATTTGGTGAGTGTGTTGCTCAGCAGGTGATGTGACTGGACTCTGAGGTCTAATTAAACTGGAGCTGAGCAGGAAGATGAACACTAAAGCATGTTGGAGCTGCAAGCTGCAGGAAGCTGATTGGAAACCAGCAGGTGAGCTGCAGCACCAAGTCCAACATCACACCTCTGCTTAGTGCTCTCATATAACCAAGAGTTAGAAATACAGCTTATACCTGAACAACTGTGAACACCACGTGAACCATCCTCCTTACCAGCCTAAACACTTACCTCTGTTATCACTATTGTCTGTCATTTTCTTATGACACTTTCTTCTTATGAAAACAAACCATATACGTAAAAATAAAATCTGTTTTCAAAGAATGCTTCATGGTTTTCCCCTTAAGGGAACACTTCACACATGAAATGACTATTTAAATATCAGTTACTCACCCTTTGTTAAGATGAATTTAAATTTGAATTCGATTTTGATTTGAATTTATTGAAAGGCTAGCCCCTTGAGATGTAGCATCTTATTTTCAAGGGGGTCCTCAAACACAAATACACAAAAAACAAAACTGCATTACATAACAAACATACACTACAAATACACAGATAGAGACATCTAGCTCACTATCTCCCACCCACACCCCCTGCCCTCACCTGTTGTACAGGAAAATTGGAATTGGATACCGTGACCTTGAATAGTTACATAGCAGTTTTCAGTACAACTCTTTAAAAACATGAAAGCAGCAGAAAGAGGTAACAGATCTCTAGAAAAGAGGAAGATTATTCCAGTCAGATGGAGCTTTGTAGTGGAATGAACTTCTTTGAAAATTCTGGGGACAAAGAAAAGGATATTGCATATATCTAAGTGGATATGTAGGAATTACATGGAGCTAAAACTGTTTCAAATATGAGGGACACTTGAAATGAACACATCTGAAAATGAACTGAATCCAGTAAAACTGCCCTCTAGATTTAGGTTGCAGCCAATTCAGTGATTCATACATGAAGCAATGGTGAATTCTATATGGACATCTCAAAACTAATCTACATAGAGAATTATACACTACATTAAGGTGTTTAAGATGTGTGTCAGATGTGTTTTGATAGACAATGTCAGCATAATCAATAATAGGTAATATCAACTGTGAAATTATTCTTTTCCTGACCTGCAATGTAAAACAATGAATTGATCGATAAGCTGAACTAAGACAACAATACACTCTTTTAATAAATAAAATAAATAAATTAATTAATATTGGGCTGAAAGGAGAGTTCAGGGTCGATCCAAAGTTCAAGATATTTGAACAAGTCAGCTTTGTCAAGAGGTGATCAGTCATCAAAATAAATATGCATATTGAGGGGATGTGAATGGTTGTGTCATGTGCCAAAAACCATGCTGCAGAATTTCTTATTCAGTACAAGTCTGTTGTTATGACCAAGTTAAAATCGAGGTGTAAAGAATCCTGGATTTGTAATTTATCAGTGTTAGAAATGTAAATAACAGCATCATCAGCATACAAATGAACAAACTTAAGGTAAGTCATTAATAAAAATAAAAAAAGGAAGTGGACCCAAGGTGGATCCTTGTGGAACACCCTTTTTAACAATTAAGTAGTCAGACTGATAACCCTGAATGACAACACACTGACATCAGTTGTAAAGATAAGCATAACACCACAGGAGAGCATTTTGATTTAAACCAATAGAATATAGCTTGTCAAGATGGAGGTAGTGATCAACCATATCAAAAGCTCTGGAGAGATCAGTAAAAATAGCACCTGTAAGTTGGCCTTCATGGAACATCATTAGTGAATTTTAGAAGAGCTGTGGTGGTGGAAAAATTTGGTCTAAAACCAGACTGAGGTGGGGATATAATTTTAAACAGATTGATTTACTGCAATAATTGATTAAAAATTAGTTTAACTTATGCAGTGGTACAAATAATAGAAATAGAATGGTAATTATTCACATCTGATGAATCTCCACCTTTGAGCACTCAATACCACATTTCCATATTTGGGGCAAGGGACAGGTAGGTAAAGACAAGTTGAATAGGTCTGCAAGGGGATACATAATTACATGTGCAGCAAGTTCAATAAATTTGAATTCATGAAGAAAGCTTTCCACAGTGAACCAAGAATTCCAAACAGGCAAATATTCTTCGTGAATTGAACTAAACAAGGGCCACATTAAACAACAGCAAAACTGTCATCTGCTATCAATTAATGTTTATAGGGTCGAATTCAGGTTTAAGAATTTGTTTAAGGGGTAACTGGTATATTTCAACCTGGACTCAATTTTCCCATGTTTTTGTGTCTATGTGAGTAATTGTTACAACACTTTAAAAAATTTGGCCCAGTACTGTGCATGAAAGCTCAATAACATTCAGAGCATGTTAAGTGGTACGTCCACTTAAAGTGTTTGTTTATTGCCCATGACAGGCTCAGATTGTTATTCTAAGTGTCTGACAACATTGGAACATATGTACATAATGAACATATGGAAAAGATCCCTACAGAGACAGAACTTTTTCTGAAGGTATAAGGTCCTTTTTGTTTGACGAGAAACAGCCCCAAAATGGCTATCCCCAAACACACCAGACTGCATTTAAATAAACAGTCACTTTACTATGTATAGAGTCAGCATACTTTCACATCTGACCAAGCCAGAGATGGCAATTGTTGCAACAGTACAACGATGAACCAAGTCAGTTTTTGTGAGTTTTATATTGTTTCTGTCAGCTTTCAATTAAGTATTTTTTTACAATAGTAAAATTACTGTCCAGTCAGATCAGAGCAGCCACCAGGAGCCAGTGCAGGGTATGGAGGAGCATAGTAGTGTGGGAGAACTTGGGTAGGTTGAGGACCAGTTGGACTGCTGCATCCTCCTGAACTATGAACACTGAAGGATTCTAACCACAAGTTTCAGCCAATTGCAGTCACCACCAGATGCCACTAAATCCCCCTAAATCTTACACATTGAACCTTGGTCTGATCACCCCAGGGAGATTGTTCCAGAGGAGGGGGGATCCACTTGTGATGAAAAAAGGGGATAAAATGCAGAGAAAACTCTGGAAAAATATCAATGAGCTGCTGCTGATGATGTTTCAGAGAGTCTTAACCCAAGGTAGAGTCACATGTAAACTGCAGAGTGCTTGAATTATAAATTGTACTTTTTTTTGGATAGACTTTACATGAGCAGGTCTCTCTTCCTCTCTTACCCTCTTGACCTTTTAAAATTTGTTTTCGATCTCAAAAATAGTTGATTTGAGTCGGCTTCTTCATCGGAAGTGGTCGTGGTTCAAAGTGTGAAAACAGAATGAATCACATCAAACTTTTATTTTTGTTTTTAAATTTTATTTACCCAAAGTGAGAATCTCATTTTAAATCATAAGAAGTGCTTTTTTTAAAAAAAATACTTTTTTTCTTTAAAACTACTACTTCTTTTAGGCTACATTTCCAATCAGTCACCACCATTTATAAAATGGCTTGTAACTGGGATGCTGATGCTACAACAGCCATTGAAATTAGCTGTACTGCAGGAGGATTATCACACACACACTGATAGGGGTGCATCAGTGTGTAAACAGGAAGTGGAAGCCGTGTAGAGTGCCTCCTCTCAGCAGGTTGAGGAGCATCTCGGGTGTAAATATGATCTGAAGTGTAGATAAGAGTGAGACGTGGGCTGGGAAATCAATTATCTCCTGCGTCACTACGGAAATGTCCTGCGTCCGAGCTGCTTTTATGTCTCTTTATGTGACAACTGTTTGTACTGTAGCTGGTTCAGTAACATTTCAGTCATTAATGGAATGTTTTTATTCAGAGCAACTCTCAGCAGAGGCACCTGAGGAATTCATTGCAAACATTAGATATTTTCTTTACAACTTGGCTTTTATTTTTGTATCTTTGAACAGCAGTTTTATCAGTTAATTGAACGTTTGACTCACAAGCATCTTGTCTGAGATCTAAGGTGCTTTCAGATTGAATGCAAAGATTGTTAGACTCTTGGTGCAGTCTGTGTTCACTCTCTGGCATCCAAACTTCACAGAAAAATAAATCTTTAAAGTAAAAAAATAATTTAGTTTTTGTGAATGTTGTATCTTAGTTCAGGCCAGTGTTTGCAAAAGTTTCTATTGAGATATTATTAAAGGGATAGTTCATATTTTTTGAAGTGAGGTTGTATGAGGTACTTATCCATTGTCTCTGTATTACCAACAGTAGATGTTTGTTAGCACGCCCCCAGTTTGGAGAAGCAGACAAGTGTACTGACACAGAAGCTGTACTGCTATGGACGGGGGCAACAACAAAATACATTTTGCCCACCTAAAACAAAATCAATATCAGTGTAAGTATATGCAATATTTAGAATATTTTCTCTGCTTTCACTGCAGACCACCCGTTAAAACAGAACTGAAGCTTTTAACAGCTTAAGTTTTCCATCTATGCTTTTGTCAAAGCCACCAGACTCCATGGAGGAAAAACAGTAATTTTGGCTCGCTAAGCACAGGAGTTGTTGGTCTGCCACTGCCTTTAGTTGGTTAGTTAATGTTATTGTCAGATTTTGGTGAATCTAAACTAAGCCTTTTACATACCAAAGTCACACACTAACACAAACAAACTAACTGACTGAGACATATGAACAACATATCCTGTGTTCAGAGATGTTAAATCACTGATTTTCTCAATGGAGTCTGGTTTTAAAGAGAGCAATGTAACAGCTTCAGTTCCCTGTCTGAAATTGCTGTCTGGCAGCAAAGAAAAGCTGTGACGGGTAACTGAAGCTGTTATATTGTTCTCTTAAAAGCCACACTACACTGAGCTGGATGGAAACGGCTGTCTGACGGAAAGGAAAAGTGGTGAAAATGATCTCAATATAGTGTACACTTAAACTGATAGTAACTGTTTTAGGTGCCTATAATATGTTTTGCTGATGTCCCTGTCCACAGCAGTACATTGCACGGCTTATTTGGCACGACTACTGTCTGCTTCTCCAAACTGGGGGGCGTGGCAACTGACATAGTGTAGGTAATACACTGACCATGGATACCTCCAACACATTCTTACTCCAACCTCGTCATATATCTATGTTTAGTCATGATATGTCCACGTCCACGTGTCCCCTGGGTTGTTGACATCCTGGGGTGCTGTGTCAGCTTCTGCCTGTTACATGCCTTGTCTTCTTTCAAAATACGCTTTCGTTTTCACAAGAAATTTACCATATGCATACAGTGTATTTCAAAATAAACGCGCTACGTCAGTACAACACTGCGAATGGACATTTTTTTATCCTTCAAAAACTAACGCACATGGTTGGGTGAAAGCAACAAAGATACATGGTTGGGTTTAGGAAAAAAGAACAGGGTTTGGCTTTGTAATGTTACAGGAGACAAACACAACTCTCCAAGGTGAAAATCGGTAGTTGTTCGACCCATACACCACCCCTCCCACCCAACTACTGGGACTTTCACCGCCTTAACTTTGGTTCTTATCCTACCACGTTATCTCCTGAACCTGCTGGGCGACATTTAACTATAACGACGGCCGGCCATGCATCATTCCAACACGAAAGGATTTCTTTTTTTTTTGTCGGTGTCTGACACCGGAAGTCACTGCCCAAGCACCAGATTTCCACGACTTTGAAATGACACAGGGTTAATACCTTATACAGCCCCACTTTAAAACATCAGAACTATCCTAGTATCCAAGTGTGAACTTAGAGAGTATAAAAGGACAAAGCTGAGAGAAAGAAGTGAGAAAGAGATCTTTCTTTATAATCTGTCCGTGGCTGCAGCATCTCAAAACGATCTGACGTTTATGAAGCAGAACCACAGTTCACGAGTATGAACATAGACTCTGAGCAGCTGAGAGTCCAGTCTCCTGCTGTGACTTCTAACACTGATTTAAACACTGATCAAAGTGTTCGGACCATCTTCCAGCTCCGCAAACATCACATGTTAAATAAAAAGACAACATACTGAAGGAGCTGCAGTGAGCTTTCTTTGGCCTGGTGGGGGAAATTAAGTGAGGAGGAATCCTCCTTTAACTATTAGTCCTCAGTGGACAAATGAATTGATGATCATTTATTAGTCCTAAATCTCTTTCCTCTGCCTCTAATTGAATCTTCTTCCTCTATTGCTTGCTTTTAACTTAATTAACCTTAAATTCCACATGTAGTTGTCCTTCCTCTTAAGTAATCTATCATGTTTAAGGCTGCCCTTTTACACCAAGTGGAATTGATCACCAAGTCCCGTCCCCGGACGCAGACTGGCCAGTCATAACGTAGCATTGGGCCAGCTCAGACCAGGGTCCAACAACAAAACAGCTGAGCTGATTTCCTTCATTTTCAGGCTGGTTTCGTAGATTTGGAGCTAAATGTTGTGCCTGGGGCACGTCGTGTCTATTAATGATACTTGTTACCTGGAGAGGTTGTAAAAATATGTACATTTCTTTCCTGTTCCAAAACCAAAATCAGACCCTGAAAAGTGTAGGGTTAGCTAGCTAGCTACTGAGCATATAGCCTACTGAATGTATACACATGCTGCTTTTGCTTTTTAATGATTATAACACTGAAAAAAGCCCAACCCTGCTGTACAGGAACCAGTGAAGGAAAGCGGGGAAACTTTGCTGATATTCAACCAGCTGTGTGTCATGGCATTGTGCGCAGATGAATGTTGTTTGACTTCCCCCGGAGATCCCTGCCCGTCCAGCGACAGAGGAGGATCGGGTGCTGGCAGCAGCACAAGCTGAAACCAAACACTGTTCATCTGCACACACTGTGATGCCACACAGCTGGTTCATTATCAGTGAAGTTTCCCTTTATATTCTTTGTCTTCTGTCATGATCAGCAGTGATATGGTGGTTGACTTTTACACTGTGATCTGTAGCCTATAGTTCGGCTTTAGCTTCTAACTATCTTTGTCTTTTTAACCTGTTGTTGCTGCTCAGTCAGTTTGACATCCTGGATATATCCTTCAAACACACATTGTACACTCCTCTGTCTGCTTCTCTCTGGAATCACTATTTCATTTTTCCAAAAATATGATAATATTTCTTCAGGGAGTGCAGTTAGTTACAGTGTGGGCTCCATGCTTACTCAAACGGCTTGTCGGACTATCACAAAGGGGCGGGGCTTAGCGAAAGATCAGTTTTTCTGGATGTCTGGTGCATCAATCTAAACATATTTAGTTCAGTTTGATAATAATCAATAACTTTCCCCCCTTATTTGTATTGTGTTATGATCATACTACACTTTACATGTTTGGATACCTCTGTGTATTTCTGTTTATTGCATGTATTACAACAGCAAACTGCTTTGCCCTGCACAGAGAAAAAGCAAAAGCCTTACTTTTTTAAAATCTATACTATCAAAGTGAAGCTGGTGCTTGTGTGTTTATTCAGATGATGGTTTGTGTGCTCTGTACTGATGCAAAAAGAGTTTAAAGAGTTTTGCAATTGTTTGCTTACGCAAGAGATGTGTAATGCTTTGCTGGTTTGCTGTGAGGTGCTGTGGTTAGTGTGTAGAGTTTCACAAAAAAATAGCTGATAGTTTCAAAGATAAAATAAGAAATAAGTGACTTCACCTTTAAAACCATCATAAATACCAGCTGTTAGTTTGCAGGGAGGACACTCATGATAGCCTGTCATCATCACAAGAGCTCAGAGTGGTTAAATACAGTAATTACGGTTCTTAAGTTCTGATGAGGTTGATTATAATTACATCTACAGTTAAATTACAGTGTGAGCAGAAGATGTTGCTTCTCTTTGTTTAGATTTTTAATGAGTTTTATTGGAATTACGGTGTGAAACCGAGACAGCAGTACATAGTGAACATTATCTGTACAAATCTTCTCTTTATTCTTTTTCTCTTCTTCTCCCTGCAGTGACCTTTGACCTCTAAGCAGAGCTGTCTGATTGACAGCTGAAGGGATGAAAAACGTTTTAGCTCCCCTCTCAACATGCAGCACTCTGCTTTTACACTGACTAAATGCTGCCCTCATGTGGTGAAGATGATGTATGACAACAGTAAAATGTATAAATCTGGTTTATTTCAAACTTTTCCTTCCCTTTCTCTGCATAGCATCTGATGATGTTTCATATATTTATATTTATATTTATATTTATTTGTCATACCTTAACATAATGTAATCCAATAAATAAGCTCATGGTGGAGATATTGGTAGCCTTTTTCAGGAAAGAAATCGATAATGTTGCCAGGCGACTGTCAGTCAAATCTGTTCACACTTTTTCTTCGAATGTTGCTTATTTAATTTCAAGATTATAATGTTATTCAGAAATACTTAATATTTGAAACCAAGACTTCAGAAATTTCAAACCTGCAAAATACGATCAAGGATGTAAGCAATAGGGAGCAAAAGGAAAAACAGCTTGGTGTGTTTTGGAAAAGGATGGGGAGCTGGAGAGTTTTGAAAATCTGAGAGTTCAACACGAATTGGGAACGCATTAATTTTATAGATACCTTTAATTAAGGGATGGAAATCAAATTAGATTCTTCCAAGCAGGTGAATGGTGTTATCCAAATCATAATTAAAGCATATAAGGAAAATAACATGAGTAATTTTGGCATTATATCAAGGACTGAAATGGGAGACAGAACTCAATGTAGAAATTTCAGACAGAGATTGGCATAATATGGGGAAGATATACCATTCAACCACTAATTCACGAATCCAGAGAGAATTCTCGTGGAATAACCTGATTGGTTTCTTTATTACACCAAAACTGAAAAGTAAGCTTTTCCATAGTTGCCAGAAATGTTGGCGAGAGTGCAGCTTCTTTGATGTAGACCACTCTCTTGTTTTGGAAATATCAGAAAATAACTGTATTTTGGGAAATTGTATGTAAAGAGCTTCAGCACATACTAGGATATGAGGTTCCTAACAGTTGTTTGGTGCTTTATCTATGTAAGTTTTCTGGAAGAAATGTTATCACTAGTGAAAGATATTTTATCAAAATATTGCTATTAGCAAGCAAGAAAGCTATCATTAGGAACTGGAGTAAGGAAACACCACCAACGAAGGACCAATGGCTAATAACTGTGGAAGAAATCTTTTCAATGGAGAAATTGGCACACATACTGAGCACAACTAGACAGAAATGGACTCAAAAATACAACACTGAACTGGGATAACTGGGATACTAATCAATAGATACACTAATCTACAAGGCTGTAAAAATGTATATTTACCTATGCAGTTTTTATTTCATTATTTTATAATTTTATTGTGCTGTTGTAATTGACATGTCAATGTTACAAAAAATGTTTTAATAAAGATTAAAGTGAGAAAAAAAAGAAACCATGTCTTTAGGGGTTTTAAAGGAAAATGTCATCCCCAGAATGATCCTTTTTTGTTGTTTGTACTCATAGCATGACACGCTTAATATGTGAAGAAATCTTTGTTTTTCTCACACGATAAGAGGTCCACATCTTACAACAGCCCTGTCAGCTGTTGTCAGCCCTGTGATAGTCTGGTGACTTGTCCAGGGTGTACCGTGCCTCTCGCCCAATGTCAGCTGGGATAGACTCCAGCCCCCATGCCTGCCCCGCGACCATCAAGAGGATAAGTGGTCATGAAAATGGATGGATGGATGGATGGATGGATGGATTTTACAGCATAAATACTATACCAATTTTATGCTCAGTGCTTCCCAAACAGACAGCCCCTTCTGACAGGGAGCCGAACTGAAATGAAACTCATCCTTATAATCATCAAAGCCAGACTCCAGAGCACGGAAGCTGCTGGTTCACAACTGCTTTGATCAGTCAGTTTGTTTGTGTTATTATCAGACTTTCATTCATTCATTCATTCATCTTCTAACCGCTTCATCCTCTTGAGGGTCGCGGGGGGGCTGGAGCCTATCCCAGCTGACATCGGGCGAGAGGCAGGGTACACCCTGGACAGGTCGCCAGACTATCACAGGGCTGACAGATAGAGACAGACAACCATTCACGCTCACATTCACACCTATGGACAATTTAGAGTTACCAATTAACCTAGTCCCCAACCTGCATGTCTTTGGACTGTGGGAGGAAGCCGGAGTGCCCGGAGAGAACCCACGCTGACACAGGGAGAGCACGCAAACTCCACACAGAAGGGCTCCCACACCCGGGATCAAACCGGCAACCCTCTTGCTGTGAGGCGACAGTGCTAACCACCACACCACCATGCCACCCATTATCAGACTTTGGTAAATCTGAATTAAAACGTTAAAACATCAAAGTCACACAATAACACAAACAATCTAAACACTAAAGGCAGCGGTAGACCAGCAGCTCCCATGTTCAGCAAAGTAAAATAACTGTAGTCAGTGGAGTCTGGCTTTGATGAGAGCATAAATCAGTCTAATTGTAAGGAAGTCTATGAGAAAATGACCCTACATCTCACTTGATTTATTACCTCAGTAAATATTTTCCTAATGAGTTTATGGGCTCAGTCATGAGTTTCAAGCCTTCTTCAATAAAGCATAATGTTCATTTTATTAATTATGGTCCAATTTAGAGTAAAGTAGACCACAAAACGGGATGCTTTAGGGCTTGGCTACTTTGTTACTAGTTGCTACCATGGCGGTGTCCTCCATCAACCCCTCGCTCCTCCCTCTTGTCCAAATATGGTCACTTCTGGATCCATAAAACTAAAAGGGGATTTATGGTTGTGCACAGACCCTATGCACGTAGCCTACGCACGTAGCCTACGCACGTCGCCTATTCCGTTGTGAGCATTTTTACTTCTGCAGTGATGTATCTGTGTCACTCTGCAGCTACACCTCCAAAACATTAGTCGGTAGCAGAGGCTTCTGTGAAGTGCTGTAAAGTTTAGTTGATTCAAAACACACCCAAAACACACATTAAACATGGCTTAATAGAGACAATTTGAAAAACAAGTACACAAATTGGCTTCACTACAACTCACAGCATTCACAGACAAACACTTGTGTTAATCTGGACACATTTTCCCCACAAATACAACATGCTAATGTTATTAGCATAAGCCTATGGCATTTTACATTGTATAAATTGGTCCCATTTCGAGCCTACGCCGTAAGCTACGCGTCGATTCAATATAAAGTACGTGTAAGGTGGCAACAGTCAAACTTGAGGCGTCAAAATGGGAGTCCATAACCAAATGAGCAATGTCACAGTGGCTACATCCACTTCTTTTAGAGTGCTTTCACACCTGCCCTGTTTGGTTTGGTTCAATCAAGCTCAAGTTTGTTTACCCCCTAAGTGTGGTTCATTTGGTCAGGTGTGAACACAGCAATCACACTCAGGTGTGCACCAAAACACCCAGACTGAGACCTTCTTGAAGAGGTGGTCTCAGTCTAGTTACAAACGAACTCTGGTGTGGTTCACTTGTTCAACGTGTCCCGACCTCAATCCGAACCAACTGCAGTTGCATTATGCCTTGTTTGGGTTAAACAAGCATGAGCATGTTACAGTCCTGGAGGATTATTAATGTGTGTTGTAGTATATTATGATCTACTCTGAAGCTTTGGAACAGATGACCAGTTAGGGGCCCAGGGTCTAAAGCATATATGGCCAGGGTCAAGAAGATATTTATGGCCCAAGGTTTAGGTTTGGTGAAGTCCAACAAGAATGTCTCTCTGTTGTCTGTTTGACTTTGTCTACCATTTCACAGAAACAGCAAGTCTATATATAACGGGGGTAATTTGGGGCTGTTTTTCAGAGCAGTTCACATTGGCCTCGAACCTCTCCAAGCATCCTAGATGTTTGATAGATGCTGTACTTCTTGCAATAAACCTTTTTTTATGCAAGCAAGATGGTGTCATCGGAGTCTCCTTCATCACCTTCACATAATCGCCATTTAATAAACAACAATGTTAGAGCCACAAACAGGATGAGAAGAAGGCACAACAATAAACAACAGTGTCTCCTCCTGTACTCCCTTAATATGCACATTCAGTGCATCCAATGCATCAAAACATTGTTTTCTAGTTAAAGCCACACCTTGTTTTCAAACTGCATGGTTTGCCTTAGATAAAAAATGCAAGTGTGACCTGTGTGTTGGACGTCTTCTACTGTTTAAAGAACCACTCGGAGCTTGCAAGTGGTGGTAACAGTTTATTCATGGAAACCCTTCATAAGTCTGGGATAAATAGCAAAGGACACTGGTGTTAAGTGACCTCGTGTGGATAACCCACTCATGCTCTATCTGGAAAGATGGTATCACAAAAATGTTTACCGGCAGTAAAAATAATTAAACATTTAACTTTATAAAAACATGGTGAACTTAATGGCAAACAATGACTATACAACCAGCTCTACTTCTACATGCTTTTTGAGTAAGTTAACTTTATATTTTTCCGCAGACATTAACGAGCCAGTTACCTCATGGAAATCCGCATTACATTTTACCCACAGTCTTTCGCTATTTACTACCTCACACTGATACTGAGTTTTGACAGCAGGTGGCCCTGTTGCTCCCTCAAACTGAATGTATTCTGAGCTTTAAGCATCTCAACAGCATAGATATATCTTATGGCTGGTATACACTGTGCAATTTTGGGCTGTCCCAGACGAAAGATGACCATCATGGGAGAAACGTGGCGATATCTTTGGTCGTGGCTCTAAAACGGTGGTTTTACGTTGCACTGTCAGACAGGTTCCAGGACGGCTGTTGTCAACGTCTTGCGACCAGATAATCTGAGATAAAATTCTGACAGTGTCAGAAATTTAGGATGACTATCTCACAGTGTGACAGCTGCTATGACCTACGTCTGCTAATCAACCAATAGAAATGCAGCACGAAATGACACAATGGTCACCGCGACACTGGCGCTAAACCCAAACAAATGATGGCTTGCCATGGAGGTAAAACGAACAAAAAGATGTCTGTGGAACGCCCAGAAAGAGGAAAGTCTGATGGAGCTGTGGCAGCAGAAGCCTTGTTTATTTGATGTTTCCTCCAGCTGCTATCAGGACCGCGAGAAAAAAGACACTGCATGGAAGGAAAATCCTGAGAAACTGCAACTTCCAGGTGAGCAAGCTACCTCTGGTGGCACAGATGGATGACGTATGCTGATGCGGTGCATGCTAATGACGTTGCATATTGACGTACGTCGTAACCTGCGATTCAGTAGTAAACAGCCATCGTACAGTCTGCACACATCAAACTTGACATTGTACCAATGTTTATTAGATCCCCGTCTCACAGTGTGTCATGCAATGGTCTTATAAGATTGCTAAAATCGCACAGTGTATAGAGGGCATTAGACACACAAAATTAATAGAAAAAGGGCACACGTAATGTCACTATTATCAAATTTAGCTGGATTTAACTCAGACCTTATTAACTATGTTACACAAGCAATATAGTACACAATGACCAGCACTAAAATCAACCTGCGTAGTTGTCCTTCCACTGTGATATTAGAAAGTGTTGCATTTGTCTTGCGAGTGTACTCTTCTTCAACATTTTGTTTACTTCCTGGATTTTTCCTGCATGGAAATTCATTCAGTCATTAAAAATACTGACTTGAGAGCTGAACAGTCGCTGTTGTTTTTACCTCCAGTTATGTCTTCCCCCATTCAGGTAACGTGGTTTTCTATGTTATTGCTCATATCCCTATTTTGTTATTTGAGTCATTAAAAATGCTGACTTGAGAGGTGAACAATCGCTGTTGTTTTTAACTCAAGTTATGTCTTCCCCCATTCAGGGGTGTAACACATACAGTCTGTCCCTCAAAGCAGCATTAATTATGCGTAACTTTAAGCCTTAATAAAATGATAACAGGTGAGTTTTATAAAAATTCACCCACTGTACAGTTGTCATGAATGTCAAAATTAGCTATAGCAACCAAAACCGTTTTTTTTTTTTATACCAGGCTGTAAACATATTTATTTCTGCTGTAAAGTTGGGCATTTTAACATGGGGGTCTGAGGGGATTGACTCACTCTTGGAGCCAGCCTCAACTGGCCACGAGAGGTACTGCAGTTTTTAGCTCATCAGTTTATTCATCACAAAGAGGAGGACAAGAGTGCCACACTGTCAGGACTCAAACATCAGCAACTCATCAGCGTTAATTCAGTGTGTTCCCTGTGTCTTCTTATGTTGACATCACATTTTGTGGGTTTACTGGACCTAAAGGTGCTGACACACCAAACCGACATCAAAGAACTAGTGGCGACGAAAGCCAACTGTTGTGTCGTCTACGTCGCCTCACATCGCCCTGTGTCACTTGCATTTGAACACACTACACGGACTACATCCAACGGCCAAGTAGCACGTACGTTCTGCACCTGCGTAAAGGAGAGAGCGGAGTGAGAGTGGTACATCCTGTCAGCCGAGGGGTTTCCTATCTGTGCAGCAGAACACCGCAGCATCTCCACGGACTATTACATCCAGACGGTCCCGGTGTTTCCTCCGCAGGCTCCACTTCATTCAGCTGCCCAACAAACCCGCTGCTTCTTCCCACTTTAACCTGAATAACAAACCAGGGCTCGGTGCTCCAGTTGGATCCAAACGGAGAGCGGGGGCTAGCTGGGAAGCTAGCGGAGGCTAACTGGCTGTGCTTCCCTCCGGTCATGCTGCGGCTAACGCTCCTGTTTGTTATTCAGGTTAAAGTGGGAAGACACAGTGGGTCTGTCAGGCAGCAGAGTGAAGTGGAGCCTGATTCACTACAGGCAGATTCACTTGCTACAGGGGCGAGGAAATAAAACCTGAACAGCCAATCAGAGTGATCTCTTTCACCAACAAGCTCTGCCGCCGATTCAACATGCTCAATGGGCCGAAAAGCGACCGATGCCGAAGTGCCAACGGTGTGGGACACACCGCAAAATCTAGGCAGACAGACGTTCACTGACGGCCCGACTTTGACGGCTTGGTGTGTCAGGGCCTTTATACTTCATTCTGCTTAACTTAGTCCTGTTGTCCTCATTCTTGGACACTTTTTTGTGCCATCTAGTGGTAGTAAGAGCACAATACACTAATTTATGTAAAAATAAGATGGCAGCCATATCTGCCAAGTCAGTCTGCAGCTGATCCACAAACATGGACAAGGTCCAAAACCTGATCACATTTTATGATTGAAACTTGTTTGTTTATGATTAATAATGTTTGTAGTTTGATGCGATTGCAATTTTAGTGACAGTAACAAGCTAAGAGACCATTAATTAGTAAGTACTTGCTTGAGGACATGAGGACTTTTTTTATCATTGACAGTATTTAATTTTTTATTCTTATTGGGTTCTACTGATCCCGAATAGCTAGGAGAAATTAAAGACGCATACCAAACAAAATTTCAGGTCTTAGGAGACTATGATTATCTGCTAAGAATCCTGCCCACACTGAAGGGGTATTATATGTGTAAATTTTGTGTAAAGTTTTGGGCTGGATAGATAAACAATGGGCTGAAACTCACTTTAAAACTCTGTAAAGCCTACAAGCTGCAGATTCAGCTGTTTGCTCTCTGAAGGTTCATCGTCATGTCATTTGATACAATGTTATGATTAAAATATCGATTACAGCCGCACATTTCAAACAGCCGTTTGGGTCCTCAAAACTCAGCAAGGACATTCGCAAGTAAAATCAGGAATGATGTGACAAAATTATGAAGACTTTCCCTCAGAAACAGAAGGGAGTTATGAGATTTCACAGCCAGACATCCACAGATTCCTCACCTCTCACCTCTGTGTACTGATACTGTAGCTTTATAAATACTCATCTGTGTGTAAATGAGCCCAAAGGTTTGAGTTGGATGTTATTATGCAGAGCAGGTGAAGCAGCTCAGCTTCTCCTCTGAATCTGAATAAACACAAAAACAGAGACGAGGCAGCCGAGCAGAAAACTCTCTCTCACACACAAGAGGGGTTGTGTGTAAACAACACGGGGCGATCGACCTCACAAAATCTGATAAGCTCCTGCTCGCTCACACACACACACACACACACACTGAATTAACGCTGATGAGTTGCTGATGTTTGAGTCCTGACAGTGTGGCACTCTTGTCCTCCTCTTTGTGATGAATAAACTATCAAGGAGCACCAGAGTGAGGCAGGTGACTTACTAATTAGCACCAAAGAAGAAGAGGAAGAAAGCAAGTGACATAACTAAAACCTTCTAAATGTTTCAGACGTGGTTTCACTCAGGCTACAGGTTTTAGTTTCTTGTAATCGGGGCCCTTTAAAGACTCTTGGTCGTTGCCAATGTTTGGCTCAGTGCACCTTTTTGTTTACCTTTAGCAACAGCACAAGTTACCGAGAAAATACATATGTTGTTATATATTATTGATTATGGAAAGGAGCAAAGAATGTGTTTTCCTAAACAAGAACAAATGTATAAGTTGGAGCGTCTCCTCTATTGACTGCAGGTGACTTTGAGTCTGGAGCTGCAGTGAAGGTTGTTCCCTGTTTTGTAAAACAAAGACTCTCAGCTGTTTTGGCTCGGATCCCTCAAAAAGGTTTTGACTTTCTGGCCGAGACACAAAGTCAATGTGAGCAGTGCCAGGGCTCATAACCTCCATGTATATGTATAACACCAGCCAGACACTAGTACAATCAGTTCAGCAGCCGGTCTGCGACAGGTCCATTCTGATGGTTCTCTTCAGTTTGTCTCTAAAAATGATGAAAATAAAACCACACACATACTCCAGTGTTTTCCTTTGTGACATGCAAGAAGCAAAACAACCAGAACATTATTCAGATCAGCCTAATCTCCAAATATTTAATGAAAAATATGCACTGAAAGATTGTTTCGTGTCTGCTGAATACTGATGATCACAACAACAGCATCTAACATGTTTCTGTCATGCTGGGGATGTGGCTGTAAGGATGGTGATGTCCATCTATCAACACCACAGTCCAAAGAGAATCCATTTGAATTTAGACACTTACAGTCCCCAGAGGATGATAAAATGAAACTAAACAAACTAAATAAAATGTGATGCAGTGCCCAGTAGGGTGCCCTTCCAGTAGAGAAAACATGCTAAAATGCTCGTTTTGGCACCCTTGCAATGGAGAAAACGCAATGTACTGCGCACGACACTGCCCTTCCAATGGAGAATACGTGATTCAGGGCAAAAATGTGATCTATGTTCTTCTATGGTGCTCATCCAATGGAGAAAATGTGTTAAAGTGACCTGCTTGGTTGCCCTTCCACTGGTGAAAATGTGATCCATTTTCTTCTAGGGTGCTTTTCCAGTGGAGAAAATGTGATCTTTTTTCCTGTAGGGTGCCATTCTAGTGGAGAAAACGTGATGAATACCCTTTAGGGTGCTCATCCAGTGGACAAAAATGTGACGAATATCCTTTAGGGTGCTCTTCCAGTGGATAAAACATAATGGAAATGTCCCCTAGAGTGCCCTTTCAGTGCAGAAAAAGTGATACAGTTCCCTCCGGGATGCCCCAACTGTGACAAAACATGATTCAGTGACAGGTAGGCTGCCATACATGCTAGAAAACCTTCTGCGTGTTGGTCCTCCGCCACATGCAGCTGGTACCTGTTTTATTTTTCTTGCACCCTGACCGTCAGACAACCTGAGTTCGCTACTGAATGTCTTTCAGGACAGACTGTATGAGAATATACTCTGTTATCTCCATTTGTCAGACATGTCCTTGAACTTACTTTGATTCAAGCACTGAACGCTATAGTCTTTTTTTTTTATCCAAATATTAAAAGCAAACGGTTTATATGGTGTTGAAATTATGACAAGTCTGTAGCATGTAAGACGTAAGTAGGAATGAAACATGATTAAGTACTCAGATCTTTTACTTCAGTAAAAGTGGCAATACCACAGTGTAAAAGTACTCTGTTACAAGTAAATGTCCTGCATTCAAAATCTTACTAAAGTAAAATTATATATCCTTTGAGTACTAAAAATTAAAAGTACTTATTATGCAGAATGTCCCATTTCAAATAATGTATATTACTGCAATCTAATTACTTTAATTATTGATGCATTATTGTGTACATCACTTAGTCAGCAGGTAAAATTGGAGCTAATTCAACTACTTTATATACTGCTGGGTATCTTAACCTATAATAATACATCACAATGTATTTGTCTATTTATATTTAATAATCTCAATCTCCAAAGTAACTAATATCAGATAGATAGTAGTGCAGTAAATAGTACAATATTTTACACAAAATGTCGTGGAGTAGAAGCATAAAGTAGCAGAAATCCATCCATCTTCATCTGCTTACAGGAGGCCGGGTTGCGGGGGTAGTAGGCTGAGCAGGGAATTCCAAACATCCCTCTCCCGAGCAACACAGGGGATCCTGAGACGTTCCCAAGCCAGATGAGATATATAATCCCTCCAGCATGTTCTGGGTCTGCCCCGGGGCCTCCTACCTGTTGAACGTGGCCGGAAAACCTCTAACAGAAGCCGTCCAGGAGGCATCCTGGTCAGATGCCCGAACCACCTCAACTGACCCCTTTCAACACAAAGGAGCTGAGCTCTACTCCGAACTCCCTCTAGCTGCTTATATCCACAATCTCATTCTTTCGGTCACTACCCAAAGCTCATGACCACTGGTGAGGATTGGTACGTAGATGGAGCAGTGAATTGGAAGCTTTGCCTTCCGGCTCAGCTCCCTCTTCACCAGGACAGTCTGGTGCAGTGCCTGCATCGCTATGGATTCCATTTCAAAATGCTTGTCCATTTTAAGACCCCGAGATACTTGAACTCCTTCACTTGGGGAAGTAACCCTCTCCTAACGTATTCGGGGCTATCTACCGTTTTCCTGCAGAGAACCATGGCCTCAGTCTTGGAGGGGCTGACTCTCATCCCAAACTGATCACTTTCCTCCCTCTGGCTGCGCCTTGAGATCCTGTCCATGAAAATCACAAACAGAGTCGGCAAGGGACAAGGGAAAACCCTGGTGGAGGCCAACACCCACTGGAAATATGTTTAACTTTGTGCAAAGTAAGCGAGCACAGCCCTTACTTACTAACCGCTCCAGCACCCCTGCAAGGGTAAGGGTGGCAGAAAATGTACCTCAAAATTGTACTTAAGTACAGTACTTAGGTAAAATTATTTAGTTATTTTCCACCACTGAATATGAGTCACGGCGTAAACATCTATACTAAGACACTGTCAGCAGTCAGATTATATCAGTTTCTTCAGTCAGTGTTTGGCAACAAAGTGAGTAATTAAAGCAGCTGGTGAAATTGTTGCTGAGTCACTGCTATTGATCAGCAACTTTAATAAGTCCCCATTGACGTATTAGTTTATAATGTTTGTGCTTTAAACACTCTTCCCTTTTAACAGCTCATATCACATACACACTGCAGCCTGTTAGTATTTAGACTGTGACACACTTTCTGTTAATCTATGTCTGTACTCCAGCACGTCAGACACCCAGTCCTGATGGATTGATTAGATGATAAAGCCCTCTTTACGATGTATGTATTTTAAGGGCTGTTTTTCTGCCCTGATGCATAAACTACTGATCATTTCGACAAATATGTGTCCTATATTTTTCATTTGTAGTAATTTGCTGTGTTTTATTCTGAGCTTAACTATAAATCCTATCTTTAAATCATATTGATTTTATGGTACAATTATCTGAATTAAAACCAGACTACTTGTTTGTCAAACCTCCCTGCTATACTACTACAGATGCAGCTTCTCAAACCTAAAACCAGTAAATAAGCCACCCGCAGCCTCTCGGCACTGACACCCCGGCACAGTGTGCTGAACTGTGACACCAAATAATGACTTTTGTTTTTTCCTTTTCAGGCGGCTTCATTTGATTAATTGCGGGAAGGAGGCCAGCGGCTGCAAGCGCTCCTGTCAGGAGACAAAAAAGGAAAACCACACGACTGCAGCATGTTGTGCTGTTTTTACTTTTCCATTTGCATTTTGAAAGTTTACATCAGTTACATTTGACTCTTACAACTGCTGTGTGACTGAAACCCTGATAAAAGCCTCCTTTGTATCTCTGATATCCCTTTTTTATTATGTGGCCTATCTTTTTTTACAGATATATGATTTTTTTTGGGCTAACCACAATAATATGCAAATTCTCTCCCAGTGTGTGTGTGTCACACGTTTTCCTGTTTTTCTGGTAGAGTACAATTCCAAATGGCCACCTGATTAATGAGTCAATGTGAATAAAAACAAAAATAAGTGATTCCTGTGGTTCAATTCAGCTGAGTTTTTGTTTCTGATATTGGTTTTTGAAGTTCTAGGCTACCAAATCTCACTTTTCTCAGTTTTCTCAGTGTGATGGGTCATAATTTTAAATATGTTTTATACACGGAAGGACTAATGAATGGGCCTACAGCCCCAAGAGATCATGGAGCCTCTGTTTGGAGTGACGGTTAGTTATCCCTTTGTAAAGTTAATCAAGCAATTGCAAAGAGGCTCATAATGATCACAAAGATACGAATATCTACAAAGACATGCAATATCACTACAGAGAGACACAAAACTATTGCAAACAGATGCAAAACCACCACAAAGAGATAGAAATCCACCACAAAGAGATGCAAAACTGTTGCAAAGAGATGCAAAACCACTACAAAGAAGAAACAAGATACAAAACCACTGCAGAGATGCACAACCACTACAAAGAGATATAAAATGACTACAACAAAAGTAAAAAAAAATCACTACAAAGAGATACAACACCACTACGAGGAGATGCAAAATCACAGTAAAGAAATGCAAAACCACTACAAGGATATGCAAAAACATTACAAACAGATGCAAAACCACCACGAAGAGATCCAAAGCCACTATACAGAGATGCAAAGCCACCACAAAGGGATGTAAAAACACTACAAAGAGATGCAAAACCACAACAAAGATACAACACCACTACAAAGATATACTACAAAATGACCTCAGAGACACACAACATACAAGATACAAAACAACTACGAGAAGACACAAATTACCACAAAGAGATAAATACCAACCCCAAAGACACGTAAAAGGACCACAAAGAGACTCAAACTGACTACAAAAACATGGAAAATAACTGGAAAAACAAGATACAAAATGACCACAAAAAAATGATGACCACTCAGACACAGAAACAGACTACAATAACTGAATGGCCACAAAGAGACACAAAACAACAATGATACAACTACAAGTAGTTTTTGAGTCTGGGAGTCTTGCTTTTATGTAGGAGAAGTGGAGAGCCTTTTACATGTCTGTGTCCAGGGGCCCATTGTCCTACCTCTCTCCTCATTGTATTGGTGGTAAAAAGGCCTTTAATTGCTAATAATTAATGTAGAGCTTACTTTTTGTCAGAGCAGCAGACAAACTTTTCACTTTCTTTTTTTTCCGGGAGGGTAATTCTCACTCATGAGGCTTTTTATCTGCAGAAATTTGTGACACTGATGGGCTCTTGATTACTATTTTAAAGACTATTTTTAAGCCTTGAGTGGTTCAGTTTTTAACTTTTGTTGCTAAGCAATGTTGGCCAAAACTCTGCTTATTGGCTAGAGCTGGCACTTTTGCCTGGCAACATTACCTGATTGTGTATTCTGGAGACACTGGCAAGAGCTTCCAGTTGCCGACAACTCTTCTGCAAAGATGGCTCTGGCTGTGGTGTCGTTTCTGTTTCGAAGGCCCCGTATTATTCTCATTAGCTAGTCTCTAAATGCACCACATCTGAGCATAAAGGCACTGTGTTTGGTGATGTTATAAAAGAAGCGGTTTACATGGTAAGATGTGTATTTGACTTTGAATACACTCCTGACTGGCAGACGGTCACAGGCCTCCCGTTCAGGGGATGGAAACCTGCTGCAGAAGAGGGTTGAGTAAGAAGCTGGCTGATATTTCAGTAAGTTTTAGGTGGTAAATATAAATTCAGAAAAAAAAGTCATTATGGGATTCTTTAACACAAGATAATCTGAAACCACTTGGTCTTCTTCAGACTTAAGCTTTTAATTTATTCATCCATAAAGACATGGAAATAACAGCACTACCATCCCAATTAACCCAAAACACCAGAAACAAATATCATTAATATATCATTTAATTTAAACAAGATAAAATGACAAACAAAAACATAAAACTATGTGGTTTTGCTGTGGAGGGAAGACATCTCCTGTCCTGGAAATTTAGGGTTTGAGCTGAGCAAGACACTAAATCAATTCAATCAGACTTTATATATATATATATATATATATATATATATATATATATATATAGTACCAACAAATTGATATTATTTTTGCATTGATGAGATAAATGCTAGAAAATAAAGCTATTTGAGACTAACGCACACAAGAAATACATGCATTTAACAGTTTTTAAAAAAAAAAAAAAAATGTTAAATGGTTAAAACACAATGAGAAATAAAATAGATAAGAGGGAGTAAAACAAACAAATCATTAGCAGAGATTCAAGAGCTGCTGCTGTTTTATTCACCTCTGACCTTGTGGAGGAAAAAGTATTAATTATTTACCTGTGATTATTAATGAGGAGCCACACTGCTTTAATTTTCTTCTATTGTTTCTCTGAGATCTTTGAATCTAATGACTGAAACAGATTCATATTTTGACTAAATCTTGTTCAAACTGTTAACAATGCGATGTTTTTTACTTTTAAATTTTTAAAAAGAATTTTAAGTGACCTGGTAAAATAAAAAAAAAGGGATCAATCATATGATTGCACCCAGGATGATTAGGAGCTTGATTCTTGTTATCTGAACATGTTTCACCTCAGCTGTCAAAAGTCACTGAGTGTGCAACAGTCTACTTCACGACACATCGACCGACTGTAATATATATTAAACATACAGTAAAGAACCACAGTCATCACGAGGCAGGCTGTAGCTCTGAGACGCTCCTGTAGGTGTCGCTCTCTGTCATCTTTTCGCAGACCTGTGCTGGGATGTTTCTACATTTATTGCATCTGATCAGCTACAACAAGCCCGTTTATCAAAAATACATGAGCATGATGAAATGCAGACAGCAATCTGGCGAACGGGGGAAACTTAAACTTCCACTCCCACACCTCTTTACAGTCACATCTAGTTTATGTTTCTGTAGATGGCTGATTTCACATGCAGCTGCTCGCAGTGTGATGTTGCTGCACCAGAGCAGTTAGTGAGGTCAGCTCCAGGATCAAACAGGTGTTATTAAGAAATGAACACACTGGCATTTTTTTTTATATATATATATGTATATATCATCACATTATTTTATTTACATTTTTAGAGAGATGGGCTTGTGTAAACATTTTGGCGTGAATGAAAATAAATCATAGATGTTAAAAAGAAAAAAACAAAACAAAACTATAGGCTACATCACAGGAAAACGACATGTGCCATGAGGAATGTTGCGGAGGCAGTGTGGTGATACCTGCAGATAAAAGTGGCTTTGCATAACTCAAAGTCGTAATAAGCTAAATATAGAGGACCACAGGTGTGCAATAAGTCCCTACATGAAAGCATACGAAGGTTATGGTGATGTTTAGTGGAAGCCACCCGTGCTGGAAGTCGTGAAACAGCAGACCGGTGCAGATCAAGGCTGCAGGAGGGGGACAGGAGGGTGCGTGGCTGCAACATGCCTGCACCTCTCCACCGCAACCCGACCAGCCGTGCCAGCGTCCGGCTGCGCCATAATCAAACTTTTCTGTACATTTTCACGTCACCTGGATGCGAAACATAAATTTGGCATCCTATGCAAATATATGCTGACGTAAAAGATCATGTGGTTTTTGTCGTCGATCCCCCCTATGAGCAACGAGGAGGTTTTTTTTTCTCCTCTCTACTGTTGTCTTTAGGTTAGCTATGCTACAATCTTTACTGTACCCAGCGCTAGCTATATGCGCCCCGCACCGCACCACTCTGGATATCTGGGAATAATCAACTTCCAGGCTGTCGCACCCTGCACCCAGAGACTACACACAGGTAGGACACAAGAGAAACTTCTTATTTATTAAACTCCTGGAGAGAAATTTTGACCAAAGTGACCGCAAAAGTGAAGTTATTAAAGCGGCTTGGTTGCAGCCAGACTAGCCGCCTGGCTGGCTGTCTCTGCCCGGGCTGCTGCTGCTAGCGACCGTCCCCTCCATCACAGCCTCTCAGAGTGGGAATCACCTTGCTATCACCCAGCAGAGCTCCCCGGCAGCCAAACTAGAATTAAAACAGTTAGACACCTGGCTGTCAGGTAACTTTGTGCCACCGCTCTCTGCTTATATTTGCGGATAGTTGTCAGACAAGTGAATGTCATCCGGTTCGCGTTGTTTTTTCTGGTGGCCAACTTTTGCCGTCCCCCCTCCACCCCCGGTGAAAGTGCACATAATAAATTTATTAGCCAGCGGAGCTAGCCGTTTACCAGTTAGCCCCTGTCAATGACGGGCGACCCTGTGAAGCTAAGTGCTTTAGCTTTAGCCTTTCCCCGCACACAGCAGCACGAAACGTGGCTGCCCGTCTCTGGATGTTATGCTTTCATGTCGGGAAATGCATTTGTTTTGGCTGGCTCCCTCTCCCTCTTCTTCCCCATCCGAGTTAGCGTTACTCCGCCGAGCCAAGTAGAAAATGGTCCCGGTGTTTTCTTTGGTGACACGGTGACGGTAGAGCGGGTGACAGTTTGGTTTGTAGCGTCGGTTCAAGTGTTGTTATTGCCCGCTGTATGTTCGGTTCAAACGGGGCTAGCTAGCAGACAGCCAGTCTGGCTGGTTGGGTCATCTGAGGTGAAGCCGCCGTCAGCGGGCTGTATAGAAACACACAGCCTGTTAACGGCACACTGGTTTTTAACTGTTTTTTAAAGAAACGGACCGGTAGATTATACTGTTGCTCGTTTTTTAACAGGTTTATGTGTTAAAACGAACTGTCTTTCCCGTTAGAGCCGCTTTAATGTGTGTTTTGTATAGAAACGGACCGCTGGTGTACATACTGTACGGCAGTCGCTGCTTGAAACGAACTGCCGATTAGTTTGATATTTAACAGTTTTACATTAAAAAGGACCGTTTGTTTATGATTCTAACGTCTTTAACTGGTTTGTATGGAGACATATAAGTATATTAAGTTTGTTCATTAATGTTATTTAACTCGTTTTATGTTATATACGAAAGAACTGTCGCTGATATGGTTCAGAGGAGGGACTGGTTGCTTGTTTGGTGAACAGACGTTGACTTCATGCCAGTTAATGGCAGACTGGTTCTCTACTGGTTTAGGCTGCCAGCTTGTACAGTATTCTGGTTTTAAATTGTTTTATATAAAGCACAGACTGTCATTGTGTATGGTGCAAAAACCTGACTGTCAGTTTCCTTAATATTCCACTGGTTTTAACTGGTGTAGGTCCCCAGTATGTACACATTGTGGGTTTATAAGAAACACACTGCTTGTGTGTATGGTACTGCTTTATAAAGAAACTGACTGACTGGTTTTAACTGGTTTAGGTCACCAGTATTCTGGGTTTATATAATGCACAGACTGTCAGTGTGGCACTGGTTTATAAAGAAACTGGCTGTCAGCACCTTAATGTTAAATTGGTTTTAACTGGTTTAGGAAGTCAGTGCACAGTATTCTGGTTTTAAATTGTTTAATATAAAGCACTGACTGACAGTGTGTAGGGTTTAAGAAACTGTCTGTCAGTTTTCCTAATATTCTACTGGTTTTAACTGGTTTAGGTAATCAGTACAATATTCTAGCTTTGTATAAGGAACGGTCCTGTCAATGTTTATGGTACTGGTTTATATAAAAAACTGCCTGTCAGTAACTCTAATAGCAGTCTAGTTAAGGTCACCAGCATGTACAGTATTGTGGTTTTATATAAGGCACACACTGTTAGTGTTTATGGAACTGGTGTATAAAGAAAGTGGTTCTCAGTTACTCTATGGCAGACTGGTTTTAACTGGTTTAAGTCATCAGTATGTACAGTATTCTAGTTTTATATAAGGAGTAGCCTTGTCGGTGTTTATGGTACTGGTTTATAAAGACATTGACTGTCAGTCCTCCCAATGTTAGACTGGTTTTAACTGGTTTAGGGTCACCAGTATGTTCTGGTTTTACGTAATGAACAGACTGTGTGGTACTGGTTTATAGAGAAACTGGCAGTCACTTACCCTAAGGTTAGACTGGTTTTAACTGGTTTAGGCTGCCAATATACAGTATTCTGGATTTTAAGTGTTTTATATAAGGCACAGACTGTCAGTATGGATGCTACTGGTTTGGAAAGAAACAGTTATCCCTAATGTCAGACTGGTTTTAACTGGTTTAGGTCATCAGTATGTACGGTATTCTGGTATAATATAAGGAACAGATTGTTAGTGATTATGGTACTGTTTTTTAAAGAAACTGACTGTCAGTTACCCTAATGTTTAATGGGTTTTAACTGGTATATGGAAACCAGTGTGCATGTAGGCTGATTGTTGACTGTCGGCAGTTTAATTACTCGATTTTTATTGTTTTACATAACCTGGCTGAAAAGTATAGGGACAAACAGGTTTACATGGTGTGTTAACCCGGATTGTACGAAGGGAAACATGCATTTCTTAACGGTTGTATTGTCTGTGTAGACTAGCATTAACAGTATAAAACATAGAGAAATTCCTCGTGAAGAAACTTTTCCCTTTTCCAAGTTCATCCAGTTCCTCCTCCGACCTAATTTTGTACCCGAATCTTGTTACATAAAATCATGAATAATTAGGTGTGCCTCACAAGGCGGTTCAGGCCATATGCAGCGGCATGGTGGCAAACAAAAAATTCTTGTGACCTATGACCTCCAGTCAGGAGAATATCATCAACCAAAAAATATATATCTGCTTTTGTTTGGTTGTTCATGCTTTCCTCGCTGTCCTCGTGTGACTCTTTGCAGTTTGATTCTAGTTTGAAGGACATACAGAGGGAAGGTTTAGACGAACAGGTGTGCAAACTGAAATTGGGCAGGTTTCACCCTCCACCACATCCCTGACAGTGTGACTGAAGTGTGTCTTGGCTCTTGGAAAACACTGGAGAAGCTCATATTTGGCAGCAGCTCCTCCTCTTCCTCCTTCCTCTATACTGCCCGGTGACAGCGTTAACATCCACCACGTCCTCCCAGCTGCTGCACTGTATGGCTCTTGTTGAAAAGTGTGTCAGATTTTTTAATATTATCTCCCTCTCGCCTGTTCTGGTTCATAATCACATTTCCTTTTCCATTGACCGACTTTTTTTTGTCTCATATTTTGCAGCTATTGTATCGCCACCGTGTCAGGCTTTTTAATCCTATGATATGGATGCAGGGATCACTCAGTCATGCTGCCAGTCTCCGAATCAGAGCGCGCTCGCTTGCTCTCTGGCTGCTATTTATTTGTCACAAACGCCAACACACACACATCACACAGCTCTCATGCGCTTTCCCTTTCCTCACTCGGAGATTTCTACACATACTCTCACACATCACACACACACTCTCGCTTTTCCTGTTCCTGCTCTGACACGCTGCTATTTCTTTGACACACACTCACACACATTTTGCCGGTTCCTGGGAAGTGCAGCTGTGATTTGCTGTTGCCACCTGACCTGTCACCCCAATACAAACACACACACATACACACACACTGCAACAGTAGTGAGCTTTTATTTCACCGTTTAGACTGTTCACATCATTGGTTTTTATCGCTGGAAATTGCAGCTCGACGCATGTTTTTTTTTTTTATTATTTGTGGCGATTGAAATGGACCCCATTCTGGGTTTCTGTTGCCCTCAGTGGCATTCAGTCATGAGGGTTTATGACAGCTATACGAGCTGGAACAAACACACACACACACACACACACACACACTGCAAAATCACACACACTCTTTGTTGCTGTGTCAAACTGCTATTTATTTCACACACATGCAGAAAGCATGCATGACAGCTGCATCTCGCACACACACACACACACACACACACACACACACGCACACACACATTGTTATTCCACTCACTCTTTATTGCTTTTATTTCACTCTCACACACACTCTCACACATGTATTTTGGGTGCTTTATGAAATAGTGAGAGGCTGTGTTTGTGTTTGTGAAATAGAGTACGAGCGTGCAGGTTGTGCGTGAGTGAGTGAAGTGGCGGTGATTGTGTGTGTGTGTGTGTGTGTGTGTGTGGTGAGTCATTGGAGAGCATGGGCTGGTCAGAAACTGTGTGTGTGTGTGTGTGTGTGTGTGTGTGTGTGTGTGCGTGCGTGCGTGTGTATGTGTGTGACATAGTGTACGCCTCTCTGTTGGAGCTCTTCACAGGGAAACTCGACACACACACACACACACACATACACACATACGCACACACACTTGCTGTATTGGATGTACTCGGCTGCTGTTGGACCAAACCCACCTTCCACGTCGACTGGGGTTTTTTGGGGGCAAAGTCTGTGTGAACATGAACACCAGGGATCCCCATTTGACCAGATTTAACTCTGACTCCCCCACACATAAAAAGAGCTCTTATTTTGGTGTTTAATCAGCTTTAATAATAATCTGTGCTCTCGTTTCCTTGTTGCACAATCTGACGTGTCTCTGAAAGACGACATGTTGTTGATGATTTCTTTCTGCATCTGGAAATTAATATGCTTCTGATACTTTTTCCATGCACACATTCTGCACTTGTGTAGAAGCTTTCATTACACACTGTGAAATCAATTTTTTAAAAGTTATGTGCAAAAATACTGCACCAATATTTGTTCATGCCACGGAAAGGCTTTTTACCCATGTATGGTAATTTTCCCAGTTTTCCAACTTGGACCCTCTCCTCTAAAACATTAATATCTTCCTTTCTGGTTATTCATTTCAAATCTAACAGGCTGTTTTCCTGTTACATCCTGTTCTCCAAAATTGGGACTTTTATTCTTCATAATATAACAACAGACAAACAATCACATAGCAGCTTTGGAAGAGCAGATCTTAGAACTACATCTTTACACATTTGACTTTTTTAAAATCTGCCAACCAGGAGGTGACACTGCAGTTATTATAGTCATTAAAGGTAGACTGATAAATCAGCAGATTGCAGATATATTAGTATCGGTGTATATCTTGGCCACTAAGTAACAAGAATTTGCAGTGCAGAAATGTGAAAATAGGTATGAGGTATTTTAAGAAAGTGTTGTTATGACATACTTTATAGGTTAATGTTTTAACTACAGGATAAGAGGGGTTTTTGTAGGTTGTGACCTGAAGATGTTTCAAATGTAAAATATTCTACTCCCCAAATATCAGTCTCTCCAAGATTTTGGGGGTTTGTTTTGGGATTGTTGCGGCCTGAAATGCCTGAGCCATGACAGCCTTTCCAAAAAACTGCGATGCACATTGCAGCACTTTCACTGTTTTATGCCTGCACACTAGCGATAACTGTGGCCAGAGGCATAACGTTTTCAGGCTGTTTGTCCGTCCCATTAACTCAAAAATGCCTTGAAGGATTTTTCTCAAATTTGGTACAAAACATTCACTTGGACTCAAGGATAAATTGATTAAATTTGGTGGTCAAAGGTCAAGGTCACTGTGACCCCATCAAGATTATTCTCGATCCTGACCCGAGCCCGATGCAGTTTGTTAGCTGACATAGTTATTGTTATGGACAGTGTGTAAATGACCAAAGAGTGCTGTTATGCACAGTCAAACACGCCGCTCGCACAGCAGCGCAGCACGGCACTGTACACACGCTCAATTGGAGCAGAGCCTGTGCTGTGTTCAGGCGTTGTCACGTAAATAACAAATTCCAGCACTTGAATAGGCCATAGCACAACACAGCAGGATATCAAGTGGGCCGAACCTGAACCTAACCCGAGCAAAATTTTTTGATTTGAATATTTAATGGAACTCAGTGTGATTCTTTAAGCACGTGCAGTGGATATGGATGTAACAACCTCTGTCATGATGATTTGTCTTGTCACACTGCTGTATGTGTTTTAGCCATTCTCTGTGTGTTCGTGGCAGAAAAGTGTTTGTCAGTTAATGTTTGTGTTCCACCATAATGTTGCATGCTGTACAAAACAGTTTACACCCTGCTTTTGCACAGAACATCAAGTAATTGCCTTGCATGGTCTTTAGCAGTAATTTTTCTTGGTTAGTGTGAGACATTTGTGTCGCACATCTCTGCATTTTCGCAACCATTAACGTTGAGCAGTTTCCCACTAAAAGGAGCTATGTGTAAGAAATCTAAAGCAAATAGTCGTAAAATCATCATAATATGTCACAGAGACTAAGGAATAATGTTCATATAACATACTGATCTC
This sequence comes from Epinephelus lanceolatus, assembly GCF_041903045.1. NCBI lineage: Eukaryota > Metazoa > Chordata > Actinopteri > Perciformes > Serranidae > Epinephelus > Epinephelus lanceolatus. The sequence goes on along the minus strand of NC_135749.1, from coordinate 36,137,840 downwards.
GCCGACAGCAATAGTACAGCCAGAATATTCGCATTTCAAAAACATTTTTACAGTCTGCAAATCATGTTTATGTTTTGAATTTGTGTTTTGGCCTGTTGCGCCACCCACCGGGGTCTACCAGTCATGCAGTCAGTAGAGTCTCAGCATCAGTTACAGTTACGACTGAGCTACAGCAGCACGGCAAGCAGCATTAGCAGTGTCCCGGTACATAGCATTAGCAGTCTCCTCAACTGTATCCCAGCAGCAGCGTTAGCAGCAGAGAAGCCGGACTTGCTCGAATGGCCCGCTGGAAAACCAAAGATCAAGGACGCGGCGACGTGGCCCTGCCACGGCAGCCACCCGTGGGCAAACAAATCAGTCTCCAGCGTGCCGCTGTCCAGCAACCTTGAATCTGTAGGGGAGGGGGGGGCGGACACAACTCGCGGCAGTATTTTGAATTTGTGTGCAGTAACCGTTTTGGCCACATTCTTACATACAGCGCCTTTAAGTTGGTTATGACGGCAAACTGCTGTCAGATCAAGACCCTGGTGAGGACAACGAACCAAAGATATTCTCTGGTCCTGCAACTCAGTTGTTGCATCAGCTGTCCAAGTGGCTGCTTTCAGATGATCTTGCAGATGAAGATACTGGATGTGGAGGTCCTGAGCTGGTGTTGTTACATATGGTCTGTGGTTGTGAGGATGGTTGGATGTACTGCCAAATTCGCAGAAACATCATTGGAGATGGATTATGGTAGTGAAATGAACATTCAGTTAATTAGCAAAAGCTCTGGTGGACATTCCTGCAGTCAGTATGCCAATGGCCCGCTCCCTCAATACATCTCTGTTATTGTGTCATGTGATCAAACTTCACATTATTGTATAAGCTTTTATTGTGACCCTCTCAAGGCACACCTGTGTAGTAATGATGCTGTTTAATCAGCATCTTGTCAGGTAGATGGATTATCTTAGAAAAGCAGAGGTGCTCACTAACACCGATTTTAGCAAATTATAAATATATCTCTTAAGTGCATAAAAAAGTCTCAGATCTTTAACTTAAACCTGTGAAAAATGGGAGCCACTACAAAAGTGTTGCCTTTAAATTTTTGTTAAATGTGGAATGATTGGTCAAATTTGCAGAGAAGTGGGATGTCGGTGGCTTAGTTGTTCAAGCAGGCGCCCCATGTACAAAGGCACAGTCCTCACTGCACTGCCCAGGGTTCAGCACCGGCTTGCAGCCTCTTGCTGCGTCAGTCCCACTCTCTCTCTCCCCCGTTCACACTTAGCTGTCCTATCCATTAAAGGCAAAAAGCCCCCAAAAATAATCCTAGAAAAAAAATTGCAGAAAAGTTGTGTTGAGCGAAGAGAATTGCAAGGTGTGCATAATTCACAGGGATTGGTTGAATTTGGGTTGATTGCTGCGATCACAACATCCTGGAGGGACTGAAATATCAACATCAGTATCGGCCTCCAAAGTCCAGTAGTGGTTGGGCTATAGTTATTAATCCATCTGGACTTTCATCAGTAAAGCAGCCGCATGCTCTTGTTGTATTTCTAATCTCATCTGGTCCATTTGTCTGAACCAACCAGCAGTGAGTGATGCATCTTGCCCGCCAACTGCATTTGCAGTCGACACAGAAGCTGATTGAGGTTACTAGGCACCACTAATATGAGCAGTTTGTCAAAGAAATATACAAGAAGACTGTAGAGGCAATCAGTTTGTCAGTTTTACAAGCACAAATGAAAACATCCTTCAGGCACAATCCTCTAAGTTAACATTGTAATTGTGTTGACCTCCAGTATATTTTCTATACAGAGTACCAAGTGTAATCAATCATCTTCTGCTGCGATGACGATCATGTGAGGTTGAAACTGATCGCCTGACACAATAAAGACTTTTAAAAGAATGCTTCTCCTTGTTCTTCCTAAAAGTCAAGTCAGTTTTATAGCCCAATATCACCAATTTCCCCTAACTGGCTTCAGAATCTGTAGCGCATACGACTCCCTCTGTCCTTAGACTCTTTAATCAGATCAAAAAATGCTTAAACAGGGCAAAAATAAATTAAAAAGAAACTTCAGGAAGAGTAAGAGGATAGACAGACAGGAAATAGATGTTTTTACTGAATAACCAACAGAATAAAATCACTGTATAGACAAAAGTACAAACATTATACATCTAAACATATATGAAGAACATGGATCGGTGAGGATGTCGAGCAGCTTCCAATTGTAGCCAAACAGATAGAGCCTGAGCCACACGACCTCTCCTCCACCATAATACCTGGAGGGAGGACAGACTAAACAAAGGCACAAGAAGTAAAACTGAAGCACATTATTCATAAAGATATAAGAATGACTACACAGAGGAAGAGAGAGATGAGAGGAAAGTGCCTGAAGAAGGTTTTTATTTTCTGCAACCGATCGAAGAAATACGTCGATATAAAAGATGTCATCTTAAGCCGTACAGTTTTTTGTAGCCATTTTCTAAATTGGGAAGATGACGTCCTCATTCTTGAATTTTATGGTTGTTTTTATGCAACGCTCTCTCATACCTAAATAATAAAAGAGGTTGATTTCCAGTTTATATGTCTAGGACTTTTATTTTGAAAGTTAAGAACGGAGGAATTGAAGCTAATGTGCTGTTGCTGACAGTGTAGGAGGGAATTAAGAGTTGGCCATCTTGGTTCAGACTATGAGGACTCTGTGTTATTATTTTATTGCGTTCATAAGTATGGACGCAACGCTAGCATGCAGCAGACTGGCAGCAAGTAGGCTTAGTAGTTTAGTAGATAAGCTAATGTCCTGTATGGTAAACAGTACTGCAAAACTAGGAGCGCTCGAGATGATCAGTTTCGCTGCACTGTTTCGATGTGCGTACATGTGTCTGTGTGAGACAGAGAGCAGAGGTGTAGCCTTGTAGTAGAGGGCTGCATTGGGATTGGGTCCCGCCGGGTCCCACGGGATCCAACCCAAATCTTGCGGGAGCGGGCGGCTAAAAAAACCACTGCGGGATTGGGATGTAGCCTATAGCGACAGGATGGAGTTAACAAATGATGTGGAAAAGAGGCTCAAACAAGGTCTGAAGGTGCACTGAGCCCTCTACTTCCCAGCGCTCTCAAAGCTGGTGCGTTTCATCCTCAGTATCCCCGCATCCAATGCGCCTTCAGAGCGGGCCTTTAGTGTCTGTGGGCGCATCTTGGAAGAGAGACGCACGGGATTGGGACTGCAGTCGGTCAGCAACATTCTCTTCCTCCACAGCAATATTATGGCCAAGTGATTCATTTGTTAAATTCATTCGTTTCATTCGTTAACTTTGTTTATTTTATGTTATTTATTAGTGTTATTTGAGCCACTCACAGCCTACTCTCATTGCTATTTCTTAATTACATAGAGGCGTGATGATGTCAGTGTTATTGAGCATAGGCTTTATCTTTATCTCATTAATGTTTCTTATTCAGGTCTCTCTTAGAAAAGAGACCTTAACCTCAATCACTGCGTGATCATATAAAGGTAGAAAAATAAATAAAATTCATTAATTTCATTAAAAACTAAATGAAAACAATGAAATAGGAGCGCTATTCCTGACCAGTGCGTCAAAAGACATGCAGGCCAGGGAAACGAAACAAACAACCCCATGAATCTCTTTATTAATAGCCTGTAAAATGACGTGTTTTCTCCTGCGGGACGGGAGAAGACACAAAATCAATGCATCTCTATTATTGTGTGGGCATAAATTTTAGAGTTTTTCGGGAGCGGGCGGGGGTGGACATACACATTGCGGATGCGGGCAGGAGAGTAACACACGTTGCGGTTGCGGGCGGTAATGGTCAGAAATTCAGTGGGAGTGGGCAGGAGCGGGATGAAGAAAACAGTCCTGCGCAGGGCTCTACCTTGTAGTAACAAGGTAGAGTAGTGTGCCCCTAAATGACATATTACATTAGCATTGAGTAGAATTAAAATTTTGGCACAAACATTTACCCACCAGTGTGGTGGAAAGTCTGCCAAGGTTTACTGGTCAAATAGAAAAATTTACTCGCATATGGTGCTTTGTGGGTGTATTTAATTAAATACTTATGAGAGCATAGTTAAGTGTGTAGACTTTATTTTTCATCTCTTGGCATTGAATACATACTTTTATCATTAACGTAACATCACATGACATATGTAACTACTGTAGGGTGTTTCACATATAGCATACTAGGCTACGTTGTCATTAAAAGAAGTCAACGTTGACTTTGGGAGGCAAACACCAGTCTCCTGGGTGAAAGTCCTGTGTTTGTTTGACTCACCAATCCTAGAGGTGCTTCTTTGATATTTCGACAACATAATGTATACTTCATTATTTTATTTTTAAAAATTTTCTTGGGGGGCTTTTAGTCTTTTATTTGATAGGACAGTGTTGACGGTGAAGCGGGGAGAGAGGGGGTGGCATGCAGCAGAGGGCTGCATGTTAGAATTGAACCTGCAGCTGCTGCGCCAAGGACACAGCTTTTGTACATGGGCCGCCTGCACTACCTGGTGAGCTGCTCAGCGTCCCAATGGTGTGTGGACACTTTATATCCTTCGTCAGCTAACTTTCTCCTCTACTCCTGTAATAATTACTAAGGCCACTAGAGGATGCCACTTTAAAGTGAATGCTCGTATGGGTCGTAACAGGCTATTTCCACAGTCAAACCTATGTAGTTGTTTATCGGTGAGAGAGGGCTGTTTTATGTCTCTGCGCGGGTGACAGCCATGGCAGGAGGCATTATGTTTTAGGACTGTCCTTCCGTACAACCTGTTTCATGAACGTGATATGTCAGGAACACTTTGAGGGTTTTTTTTAAAATTTGGCACAAACATCCACTTGGACTTAATGATGAACTTAGATTTTGGTGGTCAAAGGTCAAGGTCACTGTAACCTCACAAACCAAGTTTTTAGCCATGACTCAAGAATTTATACACATGACAAAATTCACAGAATATCCAATAGAATAAAATGATGAAGCGGAGCCCCTTCAGTGGATCTTCAACAGGAGTCTTCCAACAGGCCTGGTGCAGTCCTGGTGCAGTGGAAAACATCTTGTCTCGTACAGGTGCCCAAAGACAGAAAGACCATGCGATTGGACAAGCTGGTTAAAAAAGCTGGCTCAGTGCTCGGCAGGAGATTGGACCCCCTAAGAACTGTGGTGGAGAGGGGCACATTTAATGAACTGAAAGCTATAATGGAGCGACAGAGGAGCAGTTGCACTAGTCGGCTCATCTCACTGCATTGCAGAACGGAGTGTTTCAGGAGATCCTTTGTCCCCACGGCAATAAGTCTGTTAAACACCTCCTGAATCCAGTCACACACACACTAACATACATCACATTAGCCACCACTGGACTAGACTGTGGAATGGACAATTTTATTTTAATTTCATTTCTTTTTATGCACTTATTCTTAACTTATTTAATTTCATGTCTATTTTAATACCGCTCTGTTGTTGATGAGGGGAAGTGCGGTTGTTGTTTTTTGTCTTTTATAAGTTGCTAGACAGTTGAATTTCCCTTTGGGGATAAAAAGACCAAAAATCATCAAAACCAAGTGTTTTTAGTGAGTCAGTGCTGCATTTTCTGCGACTTTTTACCCCCCAAACGTGGTTGTTTTTTGTGCCGGCATATTGCTGTGTTTCCTGTAAGATATCGCTGTGTTTCCTGCTGGGATTGTGCCAACAGAACCTGGTATTTTAAGCCAAAATGTGGCATTTTTCCGAACCACATCCAAGTGGTTTTGAGCCTAAACCTAACCACACATTATACACGCTACGCTACCTTGTGGAAGGGTAAAGTTTCAACACTTCCACTACAAAATAATGTACAAATGTAATGTGTCTGTAGTTTGCTGAAATGTACAGTGCCAACATTTATTCTGAGGATTGGGTTGCAAATTCAAGGATCACTGATATCAGAACGGCCCTTGCTCAGAATGTTGAGCAGGTGGCCCCTTAATCACAAGGTTGTCAGTCGGTTCCTTGGCTCCACCTGTCCGCATTTTGAAGTGTCCTTGAGCAAGACACTGAGCCCGAAGTTGTAGCTCTGCCACCATCAGTGTATGATTGTGTGTGTCATTGGGTGAATGAGAGGCAAATTGTAAAGCACTTTGTCTGGTAAGGTAGAAGGTAGCTGTATAAAGCAGTCCACTTACCATCAGCTGATTCTGATCAATGCCTGATTTCATCATCTATTAGTTATTAAGAGTCAGATATCATTCAACATCCTTCATATCTAATGTTGCTTCTCCTTCTGTGTGATGATTTTTTTTGTTTCAGTTGTCCACCTGAATCTCTGATAATGGCAAAAAATACTGGATCTTGATCGTATTAGTGACGATAAAATGTGCATAACAACAGAAATATTAATGGTGATGGTGATGGAGTTTGTGGTCCGCATGCTGCTTCAGAGGCTTTTCCACATTGCCAAGAATAACTGGGGGAAACACTGAATACTTGGGATTGTTTGAAATGTTTTGGCAGGAGGAGGCTAAATTTTAGGAGATTGAATACTGGCACAAAACAGCAGCTTCACTCCAAAAATATCAGCGTTGACTTCTTGGAAAACCTGCGTGGGTCAAACCAGGAAACAGTTTACAGTATGTTCTAATGACATGTTCCTGAAATGTAATCTGTGCAGGGGTACAATCAAACTTAAATACAATGACAGAAGGAATAAAATACAGGAGAAATGCAAATGAGTTATTTCTGCAGACGAGATAAAACAAGCTCAGTTTGTGGTTGTCAGCTGAGAGCTCTAATTAATATTAATGTAACATGCAAATAAAAGTGAGACTTCACTTCTGTCGTCTGCAGAAAAAGAGGTATAGAAAAGCTGGTCTTTATCCAGCCCTGCAGGGAGCCGTGTGACGGAGAAACAAACCAACAGTAAACATGTCGTCCTGGACATGATGAAGTGCCTGTCTGAGCCAATCACTGACAAATATGTCCCCTCCTTTCTGGAGCTGGAACTGTTGTTACCCCTCCGGGCCAATCAGCTTAACATCGATCTGGAGCTGAGTCCCGCCCACAGCTTCATCAGTGAAGACAGAGAGAGGTCACATGATGTTACACAGTCAGATGTAGGAAATAGAATTAAAAGACAAACATACAATTGACAAATTATACGATAAAAATTAGTGTTTCAGCCCATTTGTATGTTTCTTTGGGGTCACTGCTCCATTCAAGGAGGACATAAACAATACTGTGCTAAAGAAATCAAATTGAAATGATATTTACATTTTTGTTTACAGTAAACCAAATGAGACATCATAGGGTGGCTTAAAATTGTGTGGATTAAAAATGGGGTGATCAGGAGAAGATTTGTCAGAATTCAACTGTTTAACAAGCAAATATCTAATTAGTATTTTTCTTTGAGGGTATACTTCAAAGAACTTCATTTGTATTTAATTTGTATCTAAGAAAAGCAGATCAGTTTACTGTGGCCACTATGGAGTGAGATTAAAGACATTCCTGAGATATTTAAAATATTAAGCCTTAGGGATTCACGATAATATCGACACCTCATTAGTACTGGCCAATATCAGCTTTAAAATGAACTATCAGAATTGGCCAATGTGCTCTTTCTTATTTTGGACGATGAATGAATATACAAGCAATGAAAAGTATTGTTTTACATGTCTTCATCTGCTGGTGGGCCATCATGATAAGAGTATGCATGCATAATATGATGTTAATTCCGCTACAGAAGAGACATGATGATCACTAAAATTAGGTGATGAAAAAGTGGATATATCGATATCGGTATTGGCCAACTAAGTTGTTATATATCGGCATATCTGATATCGGCAAAAAATCCAATATCGTGCACCCTTGTTAAGCCTGTGTAAATATTGAAAATAATTATTCAGGGCTCAGCAGTGAGGATTGCCTGGGGCAAATAAAATTCCCAGTTGGGCAAGTAAATCTGTCAATTCACTTGCCCAATTGGACAACTAGTGTAAAATAATCAAACAGAGTAGATGATGAAAGTAGCTGAGGAGTGAGCCATCTTGCTTTCTTCTTGTCTCTGTTGAGAGTTGCACGTGGAGTTTAGTTGGGTGGGCAGGTGGGCAAAACTCCAGGTATGTATTGTGCAGTTTGCAGAAAAGTAACTGCACATTAATGTGTAACTGTGTAAAAAGTGCACAAAATGTCACCTTATTTTTGATGCCTTACAAAGAAGAAATCAGCACACACTCTGTGGTCTCGCTTTTTTGCTTTCTCATGTCAGCACTCAAAACAGTTTCTGAAAATCTTCACTCTTAATGGAGTTTTATAAAAGGTCTGTTTTCACTGACCTAAAACCAGTGTTGGGCAGTAATACAGTAATAATATTACTTTTTTCCAGTAACGAGTAGTGTAACTAATTACTAATAAAATCGTATTGCCGTGCTGCGCAGGCACGTCACGAAGCAGAAAGCTAGTTTGGAAGACGGAGGCGCTTACCTTTAGCCGCTGGAAATATTCCCATTACTTTGATTTTATTGGGTAGAAAGATGATAAGATCACTGTTGCTACAGGTAGTAGAACTAAAACTCTGTCCACTGTGAAAAACACATCCTCAAACCTCTGGTCTGAAACACCGACTATGACCGACAGCACAACAACGTGAAACTCCAGGAAATACACCCTACCAAAGGTGAGCCCTCCTCGGCCACGGAGGTCAGCTGTAGCCCTACTGGCTAAACAACCAAAACTGGATTTTAATCGTGGACAGCTGCAGCTACAAAGAAGTAATGAATGAAGCTTAGTCCATGAGTGACTCTCCGTCTTCCAGGCAGAAATTTGCAAGCTATCTAGCTTTAGCTACACTTACCAGCAATTACCCAGACTTTCACACAGAGGCACACATATGAATTTTGGGGAAATACACAATTACCAGTTTTATGGCGTGTCACGGAAAAGTAATATAACGAGTAGTGTAACAAATTACTGTTGGCAGGGAGAAATAAGTAAAGTAATATAATCCTTTCAAAAAGAGTAACGAGTAATGAGGAATATATTACCTTTTTAGAGTAACGAGCCCAACACTGCCTAAAGCATAGTTTGTGTGTGCAGGAAAGACCAAAACGCAGAGGAAAAGCTACATTTTAAAGAGTACATGAGTCTTTTTGGACAGCAAAGAAGACACACTCAGCTGCTATTATTTAAAATAACCAAACAATACAGAGTGGCACTTCTGTCAGTAATAAAAAGTACCTTAAAACCGCCAACAGTTTTGAAGTTTGGCTAACGTTAACACGAGACAAATGTGAACTGATTATAGGGCTGCAACTAATTATTTTACTGATCACTTAGTATGTTAATTATATTCTGTAATAGTTTTTTTGTATGAAATGCTAGAAAATAGATTAAAAAAACTAAATAAAAAACAGCATATAGATAATTTCTCTCATCATAAATGCTTGTTTTGTCTGATCATCAGAATGTGTTTTATATCGTAAATGAGAAAGAAAAGCAGAAAATCTTTGGCATTTCTGTTTAAAGAAACGACTGACATGATTAACTGACTATCGAAGAAATTTCCGATTAATTTCCTGTCAATTTACTAATTGATATCTAACAGCATTACTTCTGCCATTGATTTAGGAAAGTTTATGTTTTTAAGGTTGTGATGATGCACACTGGATTAAACTTGCAGGATTCCACCAAAGATGTAAAGCGAGATAATTTCAGGGTAATTTATACTTCGGGTGGAGAATGTAAGCTGAATTTCCTTCCTCAAATACATGCAGGCCTCACTCTGAAAGTGTCCTATCTCATCATTTTGACATAATTTACTGAATGTCCTTTAAAAAGAAGCTGAATTTGTTTCTGTTTCATGCCATCAATCATCTGCTGAAAGTAAGTAGGTGTCAGGCTTTTTTATTTTATTTTTGTAATATCTCATATTTAGAGCAAACACTTCAAAAACAGATGCTGTGTTTGTTATCACTGCTTATATTATTTAGATTTCTTTTTTCCTTAAATCTCCAAGAAGTCATTTTTATTCATGAAGAGAGAGAGAAAAGACTGCTTATTTTCTCATTAAAGCCTGCAGTGTGTGTTTCTCAATTACTCAACACATGAGTGACCAGCAGCACTGATGGGCTCATCAGACAGAAAAACGTCTCCGATTTGCCCCCCCTCCTCCCTGAACTGTGATTTGTTGAAGAGCCCCCTCCCCTCATGTCTGAATCGTTAATTTGAACCTTGTTCCAAACCCTCATTTATCCAGAAAAAGCTTACTGAGCACGGCCCCCTCTTTCTCATCAGCGTCCTCATTGATATTCATATGTTTCCTCGTGTTCACACCTGGGGGCCGCCCGCTAACACCATGGGCTTGTCTCATGATAGACTCCACTGGGAGGGGACACTGCTGCCCAGCTCAAGAGAACTTCAGCTGCGTGTTTTTAAGGCAGATGATCCTCATTCACGTAGTTCCACTATTTCCAGATTTTGCCAGCTGGTCCACAGTTGGTGCCAAACACTTTCCAGGCGAGAGGCTGTTTCTCTGAATCTGCCTCGGCCCATTTTCTACTTTCTGTCTGTGTTTGTGTTTGACAGCAGCTCCTCTGCTGAGCCGCCTCACTCTGCTGAGACAAAGTGGAAAACTCAGCTGCTAATGAACAGGTTATCAGTGTGGTAAGACAATCACATGAGTTTATTTACTGTATATACTGTGAGACCATACTGTTTATACTGTGATAGCTATCACTTAAATATCTCTGAGTGTATTTGGCCCAGGGCTGGGTATCAGTACTCGATACCAGTGTGTAGGATTTAGGGGGATATATTGGCAGAAATGGAATATAATATAATGAGTAAATTTTCCTAGTGCATAATTTGTGTTTTCGTTACCTTAGAATGAGCCATTTATATCTACATAGGGAATGGGTCCGGCCCTGCGTTCCAATACCCATACTACCATACTATTTAGTATGCCAGAAAAAGAATTAGTGTGTCCCAATACATAGTATGTCAGATGCAGTATGCCAAAAGTACCAGGATGTTCTACTACATCCGGTCACATTTCGCAGTATGCATGTCAGCATGCTTCTTTGGCCATTCTGACCCACAATCCTTTGCGCAGCGGAAGTTAGGTCACACTGAGCTGCGTGTACAACCAACGCCCACACTTCCTTTCATACATGGTTTATTTAATTTGAGATACTAAGACACTACATATTAGGACTGCAATGATCTGATTATATACTGTCACATATCATACAGTTTTGCAAGAACACGGTTACAACATTCAACTTTACTGTGATTATAATATAATCAGTGTTAGGGTTCAACTATGACTACAATATAGAAGATTCTACCAGTATAGGCAGTGGTGTAAGTGTGGTATAAATAATGAATGCATATGACTAAATATGAATACACTATGGGCCAGGTATGAGCAGTATAGACTAGTAAATATATGAATAGTAAAAGTCAAACACATATTAAGTAATGTAGTAAGAATGTGCAGGTATGTTACACTACAAATAAAAGCAATGTGAATGTAAGGCTGCTTCACGTGCAGACAGAATATAGTGCCAGCAGCTGCATAGCTGTAAATATATTTAACAACAAACATCTGCCAGCAACAGAGAGCTGTGTGTGAAGGGGTTAATATGCCTACTGGTGACTAGTTCAATAGACAGGTCACTAATAATAGCCTTGGGACTGTTTATTAGAAACAACAACATACATGACGACATAACAGCAACAGAGCTCTCCGGCACCTCCAACGGTATGCACGACTCTGGCGAGCTCGACGAGAGGAGATTTGCTGCATCTCCGAAGTACAACAACATAAAATATTCAAATGTGGCGCTACGGACGGCGGCGGAAGTGAGCAAGAGGGTCGGAGTTCAGGGAGCGATGTGATGGCGGATGTAGTGTGTCCCAATAGTATGCATACTGCATGCACACTGCATACTACACTATATACTTTTTAAGGGCAGCTGCAGTACATACTAAAAGTATATAGTAGAAGTATGCGATTTGGAACGCAGGGCTAGTCTAGGAAGATCACCATTGTGCACCACCATGTTTCTACAGTAGCCTAGAATGGACAAACCAAACACTGGCTTCAGATAGGGCCATTCACGGTTTCACATCAGCCGCTGTAGTGAGCAGCCTCTCTACAACAAGCTGTGTGAGAAAAACACTGTGTTTCAAATGTGAAAGTGTTTGTTTTGGGGAGGAAGAGACCTCTGCAGATAATCTGGCTCCTGGTCAAAACCCCCTGAAGAATGAACACTGAAGGAATTCTTACTGGGAGAAGTTTAAGCTGGTTGCAATCTGCAATCCCAGTGTTTCCAACAGAATTACAATGTATTTGTGGCAGTAGCTGACAACAGGTGGGGCTATCAGTCTGTGTCCCCTTTCTGAATTTGGAGATTTTTGCAGAATCATGAACACAGTTGAACTCTTATTTTTTACCTCAGCAGTTTGTGGAGTTTTGAGTCGCGGGGTAGATAATTGATCAGTCAATAGATCAGAGCTGTTCAGATCAGATCGATGGACGAGAGGAGCAGCTGACTGAAAGCAAATTTCAGACTCAGCACACTGAAGGTACAGTTTCAGTTTCACTGTGCCTGCTATCCTGCCGCATTCTTCTGCTTCATGCAATGTGTGATTGGCTCACCACTGCAGCAGCAACTCCAACCTAAACAGTCTGTGGTGTGGTGAACTCGAGCAGGGTGTATTTCAGTTTGTGGTTCAGTTTGCCGAGATGCCACCAAAATGTTTAAAAGTATGGTAGGTTTTCTGCAGGTCCTTAAAATGTCTTGAATTCTAATTTTGTGAATTGTAGTGCTTAAAGGTCATCGAAGTCTGAAATTTGAAATTGTGATATCATAATTGCCACAAATATTTTATCTAATTTCTTACTGTCAAAACAAGTTTTTTTGTTTGTTTTTTTTTTGCATAAAAGTCCACATTTCTGATGGTACAAATATTTAAACCTAACACTCACTCTAATACTGTCTTTTTATTTTACATTTGCACTTGCCTGTCAGCAAAATATAGATTAACCTAACTCACTCTAAATCATATTCCTATATAAGTCCTACATTAGCATGGGGTGGTTATCACTGGAGGATCCATGATACAGTATTATCATGATACTTACGTCACGATACAATATTATTGTGATTTTAGATATGTTGCAATATGCTGACTATTGCGATCAAATATATTGTGATATATTACCTTTTTTCAACTGTTAACTATGTCCCCAACTTCAGCATCTGTTTTATCTAACAAGATTTCAGTCTGTTCATCTCACTTCAGCCTTTTCTTTGCAGCAGCAAAATGTATGTAGTGGACTGAAACAGCAATTGGTTAAATTATAGTAGGCTACCTTAAGTTTAATTTGTATTTCTCATATTAAAAGTGTATTTCAACAAAATCAATACTTGGCACTGTGTAATGATACAATATTGCCAAAAAATATATACTGTATCAATTTCCCCCCACTCCTGTCTCTGCACATGACTACATAACTACTTACAAAAGTGCAGTACTTGAATAAGAAAATTATGATTTGTCCAAAAGGCAGACTTAAACATGTTCTATGCAGGGTTTTTAAAATAAATAAAACTATGTATTGACTCTTATGGAATTTATTTCTCCCAATCATCACTTTTGAGCAGCTCTCAGTGTGTGGTGATGTATTTATCTGCAGAGACTTTGCCTTCTTCCTGGAGTTTATTATTTTCCTCTTAGTTTTTTTTACTTATTATTACTTATTTTTTATTCTTCTTATTTTCTGTGCTCGGGATGTGTATGGGTGCTCAGGTGAGGTCAGAAAGGTAGCTGCCAGGTGTCAGAACGTAAGCAGCAGGCATCCAAGAGACACAGCACAACAAAAACACAAGTATAGCGGAACACCAAACGAGAGAGAATCTGAGGTTGGATTTTACTTTAATTTTTACTCACAAACAGCAACCTTCAATCTGATGTAGTATGAAAAGCATTACATTTAAATGCAGATTCCAGTTGACATCCTGTAAACTACATGCAACTCTATTCACATGATGGGTATCAATGAATTTCTTTATTGGAATCTGTATCACTTCAAGGGTACTTGTAATTTTTACATGCTACCCAGCCCTAAATCGGCTGATGTGGGCATTGTTGCAAGTATATTGTGCATGACTTCAAAGAAATTTTATTTTTTCATCAACCTGGCCTCCAGGCCAGATCCCAATCCGATCCCAATCCGATCGAACATTTGAGGGATGTGCTGGTACGCCCAATCCATGGTGGGCCCTTCTTAGACTAGGCATGGCTCTGACCTGTCAATGGATGGACACAGGACCTCCGGAGGGTGTCTGGCACCAACGCGTTGGATCTTTTTGGTCCTGTGGGTTGTGAGGTGGGGTAACTGCACGTCCCACAGATGTTTGATCACTTTGGGGATCTGGGGGAATTTGGAGCATGTCTGGTGGTTTCCCAACAGAACCTTGCATTGTAACAAGATGATCAATGTTGTTCACATCACCTGTCGGTGGTTTTAATGTTTTGGCTGATAGGTGTATGCCGAGAATTTTCTCTACATCGCCCTCTTCTGCCACACAGTATTCTGGGAAATGGAGTCTTTTCTCTTCTTTTTAAGCAGCCCTTGTCAATCAGCCCATCAGCAACATTGTCATCACCATATCAGCATGCATCCGCTCGGCTGATTATATTAAAATTAAATTTTAGATTAAACTGTAGAATTTGATGTGGAGTTATTTTGTGCTGAAACTCTAGATTGATTGACAACAAATTTTATAATCAAAAAACAATTTAAGTCATCGAGGAAAAACCACAAAGGATCTCTGATTCCTGTTTCATTTTTGAGATAATTTTCTGCTTTTTCTATCTTTGGTCTCTGAGATTTGGACAATTTGTCAAACAAAACAAACCCCCGACGTCATATTTTCACTATTTTCTGGACAAAATAAGCGTCTGATTCATTGTTAATAAAAATTGGCTATTTGAAGCCTTGGAGTTACTGCTGTGTCATGATTTCATGTTTGGCTGATTTTTGTCTGTGCAAATGAAGAAAAACTGGCTTTCTGAACGCATTGCTTTACCTTTATTACATAATACCATATCTAGGGCTGCAAGTTAATTAATTTCTATATTGTTAAATTAATCATCTTGATTGTTAAGAATTCCATTCATTTTAAAAGCAGCTATTTAGCTGTTTGGTCTATAAAATAAATTACGGTTTCCCATCACATTTCCAGAACCCAGAGACGTGTCCTCAGATTTCTAACCTGCAGCCAAAAAAAGTATTCATTTATAATTATATGACATTCAGAGAAATACAACTCAATTATCCTTTATAATGCTTTATCCAGAAACTATTTAGGCATTTTATTATCTTACAAACAACCAAAAAATCCAATCTGGTAATGAATAAATTACCTGTGGGATATGTTCATCATTCTGCTGTGGTTTCTTTTGATTTATTTGCAGCATGTTCTGTCTTGGTTGCCATATTGGAGCTGGTCAGGTAGCACTCGATAAGTTTTTATTTCCCAGGTGAGTTTTGGAATTTAAACTGGTAGAAATTAGAAATTAACCCCAGATGATAATAATTAAAAGAATATTGATAATGATGATAAATCTCCAGAAGCACCAAGTGTGACTGCAGAACACAATCTGGACACAAATCTCCATATTTTTGGTGTCGAATGCGAAAGATATTTCTGCAATAACATTATAATTACATATCTTTACTCAACTAACCTCATCAGATGAAGTGATCTGTTGCACCGTGTATCCAAACATCAGGAGCAGCTGTTCTTTGTGTGACACAGAGTGAAACAGGTGAACAGATGTTTTCTTATTGACTCCTGAATTCTCCTCAGACCTGCAGCAGATGAGTTTATTTTCACCTCCCACATAAAAAAAACATGAATTGAAATGACGTATATGATAAAAGTTTACTCTCACCTCGGCGACGAAGCACATTTCTTTTTCAATGTAACTTTTGGTCCCGCACTCTTTGTCACATCTGACTATTTAACATATAAATGAGAATAAACTTTAGTTATTTGGGAAAAGAATCATAGTTTCTATTTTCATTTTGAGCTGATTGAATTAGCGTCATCCTGCCATCCTGCTGCTCTCCAAATTTAGGATTCGGAGGAATCTGGAGCTCTCAGTCTTCATCTATCTCTCCCACACACACACACTCAGTGTAAATAGGAAATAGTTTCTTGGCAGCGGAGCTCTGAGACACTAAAAGGCTATGTTTCAAACCAGAGGAAGGTTTCTATTTAAGCATTTCTTAGAATCAGAACGTTGGAATAGTCTTATTCAGGTAAGCAACAGTGGAGGAAGGAAGCAGCGGCTTCTCACAGCGCAATGCAACAACACTGCTATGTAAGAAGAACCACAAAACTTCTCCCGACACTATGATAACTAACAGGTGTGAGGTCTTTGAGGAAAAGTTTTCCAAAACTGCTTTTTTTAAACACTGAAATACACACAAGAGACTGTTAGAGCATGTCCAACATGTGACCACGCCACATCACTGATGTCACAACAGGTGTTTACAGTCCGATTGGTGAAAGGCTGGCCACTCTAATTTTCTTTTTAATCTGTGAAGAAAGTTTGAACATGTGGGAATAATGAGTTTAATAGCAGCCCTGTCACCGGAGGAAACTATTGGGATTGTGCGTTTTTGCCAACATTTGCACGTCTCATACGTATTATTGTTTCTGAAGTAATGTAGTATAAGAACTGAGGTGGAGGGGATGGTTGATGGTGTGACACTTGGACGAAATGCCTGCCAAACTGTAGACCACTATTCGAGACCAACAAACAGCAAAACTGGTTGTTTTTTAGTGTAATTTCAGTTCCAGGAGCTTTATAGCAACTGTTCAAGACCTAAAACCAACCACATGTTAGCAACAGCACTGTTGACATAAACTTTTCAACCTATCTGCTACTTAATAATGTGCAAATGTAACGATGGTTTGCAGAAATGTACAATGGCAGCATTTTTTTCTGGTGACTGGGTTGTAAATAGAGACAGTGAAAAAACTTGTGTTGGGTGTTTTGTGGATTTTAAATTAATATATTGTCATTTTATTCTTAGAGTTTTCCTCTGTTATTATGCCTTTGCATTTACTGCACTGCATTACCCTCTGTTAGCTTGCTAAATTGTTAGCCTGGTTGGCTTTAAGATGCTATTGCCAAGAAACCACCAAGAAACTTTATATTGAATTTTTACTGTGGTTAACATGTGGTTTGGTTTAGGCAGAAACAAAAAATGGTTAGGAAAACATCGTATTTTGGTTTGGAGGTACAATTCCTTCTGGTGAAACGGTCGATGTCTTGGTTAAAAACAACAAAAAAACACAAGCACTTATGATTGCACATCAACACATTGATGACTTGCAAAAAACAACCTGTTTTGTTGGTCTGGAACAGTGGTCTGCAGCTTGCCATGCATCTCGCTTAGGTGTCACGGCATCCAGCATCCCCTCCACCTCCTGAGGATAAAGTCAGCTCATATACTACGTCATATTAGATATGTTGATATGGAACATATTAAACATACAAATGTATCGGTAGTATGCAGAAACCTAGATTGCAAAGATTTACCTCTGACAACTAGGCTGCATTAGCAGACGCTCTCTTTATTTAGGCGAGGTGTGACACCTCTGCTATAAAACGCTGTGGAAAAGCCCTGAATCATTATTGCCAGACCTCTGAATCACCACACTCACCTCTGTTGTTATTGTTTTCCCGGCTGTAAAAACAGTCAACCAATTCCAGATTTTAAGGCAGGATTAAGAGTGGAAATGTCATCTTCTTCCTGCAACAGGGCCAAAAAAATTGTGACAGAAAAATGGCCACAAGAAGTTAAACAGAAATAACTTTAAAATTCTCACACATTCTTCGATCCCCATGATAAACATCAGGCAGCAACTACATCAGATACATTAGTCACTGCTGATTGGTTTAGTGCAAGATAACCTCCTGTTCCGAAAAGTAAACCGCTAACATGAACACAATGTCTGATTGAATGACAATCAAAACAAAATGACAATCCTATGTGGTTCTCAGGCTATATCATTTATAATTCAGCTGCTTGTTTTCACACAAAAAACTTCCCAAACTTCCCAAATCTTTTAAAGAATTGCACTGTTTTAAGAATCCAGCGGTCATAAAATCCACTCAGAGAAAGAGCTGTGATGGAGCAGTGAGAATGATATGTGCATATTACTCCATTAAATACCTAGATTACCTAAGTTTGAATATTCCACACAGACTGACCTCAGTTTTTTGCCCTCTCTGTTGCCCCGGCTCCTCCAGCTGTAACTAAAAGAGCCATCGGGGCAGACATTACTCACACTGTCCCCTCACTCTGAACAAAACCCTGCTGCTACCGAGGCCACCATCACACCAAACGTGCTGAATGTGATACTCCCTGATGGAGGCTTATTCATCTCTAATGAAAGAATCTGTTTCACGCGCAGGCAGTGAAGACGTTACTCTGCTTACCAAACTGTCCCCATCTTCCTTTTTTTTTTTTTTTTTTGGAAAGGAAGTTGTTGTGAAGACTAAAATGAAATCAAGAGAGATCAGCATGTGGGATGAAAACTGATGCCGCAGTTTCACAATTGATCTCCTGACGCGATCAGTTTCATCCCAAGTACATTACAGTGCTGGACTTTGAAGCCAAGTAGTTTTCAAATGTGTAGCTACAAACTGTCAGTCCTTCAGGTGATGCCACAAGGCCCAGAAATACCGTTTTCATAGACTTACACTGTGAAACAACCCAAAATGACTTGGAATCTGATCCATTTGGCCTGATAACATCAAAAAATCTAGAAGAGCTGCACAATTAAATGATTTTTGCTCCCATTCATGATAGCGGAGGGCTAAACCAGAAAGATAAATGGATTGCACTAGTATCGCGCTTTTCTAGTCTTCTGACCACTCAGAGCACTTTTACACTACATGGCACATTAACCCATTAAAACTCGTTCACACACTGGTGGCCAAGGCTACCATACACATAGTCTCGCATGATCAGCCTCCCTTACTTCTGAATGGGAGTCTGGGGACATTCGTCTTTTGTTTTGTAGTATAAATGGGTGGGGATATCCAGACCACA
Organism: Epinephelus lanceolatus; assembly: GCF_041903045.1. Lineage (NCBI taxonomy): Eukaryota > Metazoa > Chordata > Actinopteri > Perciformes > Serranidae > Epinephelus > Epinephelus lanceolatus. The sequence goes on along the minus strand of NC_135749.1, from coordinate 36,118,743 downwards.
TGATGGCGAGACGTTGCACCTCCGCAATATAGCTGAATCAAATGAAATCATATCCATTTTAATCTCTTCTTGCGATGCTCTGAACACTTCCTTTTCTGTTGTACTACGTACAACAATTCGGGGAACAGCAATTCCGGTGTAGGTGGGTGTAAGGCAAAGCTAATCAGCTGTTGGTCGAGGAAGTACGGAAGTACATGGATTTGGATCCAATCACATCACTGCCGCTGGGAGCCAGAGCTAGTTCTATTACAGCTTTCCTATGGGAATGTCCACAGACGACAGCCAGCGTGCTGATGTCATCGGCGTCTGTGTAAGAGACTACCATACACAGTGCCACCTGCTACTCACTAACCATTCACTCAGTAACCGGGAGCAATTTGGGGTTCACCGTTTTAACCAAGGATACTTTGACATGTGGACTAAAGGAGCCTGGGATTGAACTGCCAATCTTCTGACTAGTGGACGCACTAATTGGGGCAGCTGTGGAGCCACAGCTGCCCCAATTAAATTCTTACTCTTATTTTCATGTTATGGAGAGTAACTATTTTATTTAAATCACTTTTAAGTAAGCTGCTCAGCCACTTTAAGTCTCTCGTGTGCTTCCTCTATTGCCTCGATGCCGAAGATCCAGGTAGTTTCATACTGCGGAAATCACCGCTGAGCAACTTTCATAGGAATTAATGGGTCTAACAATCACCAACTCTTACCTGGAAGGCCGCCGTTCACTTTCTGTACAAACATAAAGCCAAACCCTGTTTTTTTTATTTATTTGTGAACCTAACTATGTGCTACTGTTGCCTAAACCTAACCATGTGCGAGTGTTGGCTAAACATAATCACGTGTTTGTTGTTGAAGGAAAAAAATGTTTATTTGCGGTGTTACACCCTGTACCAATATAGTGCATTTATATTTGAAAGACACGTATGCAAACTGTACATTTCCAAGCAGCAATATGTGAGGAAGTCGGAGTTAGAATGTGTCGCCATAAAGTTTCACTTTGACTGTGCCTACCGTTCTGCTGCTCCGCCTGTGCCCTCTGTCTGTGGAGAAAATAACAACTCAACAGTATGTATTCCAGCGGTGCACCCAATGACTGGTTTAGCTTTAAAAATAGAAAATCAAAACATGGCCACAAATCAACGAATGAGAGAGAAACCCTGGTTGACTTTTGGTTTTACACGGGACGTGAACTGCAGTCTCCTGTGTGATTTTTTTTTTTTTTTTTGACCCTCCCGTCCTACACAGACTGTCTTGCTCTTTATATTACATCAGTTTCTCTCAGCGTCAAGTATTGTCATGGATGGGTTTACACGGAAGTTAGCTGAAAGCCCAGTGTGTCCTATAAAGACGTTGAAGGGTGCCCTTAGGGTCGATATCACACGGCAAGGGGTGTGACAAAGCGTCAGTATTTGACAATCTGGAGATGAAATGGATGGATACCTAGTGTAAATAGTAATGACTCAATAACAATGCTACCAGTAGCGTCAGGGAAAACAATCTTCAGATAGTTTTAATTGTTTGAGTGATGTCACTTTTCACAAATGCACAATAAACCCAACAAGGAGAAGTGAAATGTGACAGATCGGTCAACTGAACCTGCCACACATTCAAAGATACTGTGGATAATAGTCCTCACAGATGGACTGAGTATTTAGTGTTTGAGGATTGTGGATGTTTTGTTAAAACAACCTGCTACATTTCACCTCCATTTATATTTGATGGAAAACATGTTTTTTCGTGTGTGAATATGAAGCGATTGTTATATGAACAGCGGTCTTTGTCTGAACATGGTCTGTGTGTTTGAAATCAGCAGGGCAGAGTATTTTCCTTTTCCCAGTTTCCACCCTGCAGAGTCGTACTGTATGCAGGTCAGTGTACTGCAGGTATTTGTCATAGTGACCTCTTTCTCCGTCTGTAGAGCCGCCGTTACAGAGATGTGAACAGACAGACTCTGGGTGTGTGTGGACGGTCCAGACTCCTGCTGCTTGCTACCGTACGTCCACATTAATATTTCACACTGAGTTTGTGCACGTTTGTGAGCGTGTAAGACGGTATTAATACTTAGAGCAGGACACTGTCGGTTATGTCAGTAAAAGGAAGTCTGTGCTCTTCAAAATAAAAGCAGCAGGAGTGTTTCTGAAAACATCTACAAATCATCAGGTTTTTAAAGGGACTTATTCTCTTTGATGCTGTAAATCTAATAAAAATCTTCATGTGGCACACTTTTTACAGTGTGTTTCCATTTTTTGAATTAGTATTTTTGCATGAATTCCTACTGTACACAGCAGAGATGGAAGAGGAAAAGTTAAGCCTATAAAAGAATGTAGTATTTTTAACCACGTTTGCCACTTCTGTTTATAATTTTACAGCATTTCTGCTTCATTAGACAGTGTATATACAGTGGAAAGGTTACAGGAAAGATGGGAGAGGAAGCTACACGTAACCTTGGAAAGAAAATGAGTCCAGCACAAACACAATGGCATTTTCTACCTTTTGTTCCTGTCCTGTCTGTGGCGTGCGAGCTGTTGTCAGACAGTACACAGAGACACAGGGAGGTATAAACTGAGCCAAACTCAGGCTCGTTAGTTTCCTACTTTACTTTTTAATGTGGTAGAAAATTCCACGTTTTGGTGAACTGTAGACAAGGCGTAAAAACCACGGGGACTATTTTTAGGCGTCGGCGGCACAGGGCTTGCGCCATCCTGCCATTTCTCCGCATGACTCATCACCACGACAGGAAATGAACTTCTGCCTTTCTGCACCAGTCAGAGCAGCAGATGGGTTTCCAAATTCAACAGCCACTCCCTGCTCTTTTACTAGCCAAATAATTTGATGTAAATCTTTTTTTTTCATCGTACACACCTTGGAGTGGTTGGGCTCTTGCCAAAATGGCAGGTTCACCAGATGTTACCAAACTGAACCGGTTTTGCTGGTGGCGACAAAACTTCCTGCTCAACAGAAGTCACTAATTTGCACCAAAAACCAAATTACTGGGTACACCTCCGGCTAAACTTTAATGTTTAACTGCCTCATGTTATGTTTTTTGTGTATTTTAACTGTTGTTTAGTGGAAGATATAAAAAGAGGAATTTGTGATTTCAATCCGACCGATGCTGAATTCTTGAGGCCGATAAAAATGGAAATGCTGACCTGATCATGGCACGAAATGAAAAGTTAGAGGATCACCAAAGTTATTACAATTCACCCTGAAGGAACATAAATGTCTGAACAAATTTTTTATTTTTATCCATCCAATAGTTGAGTTGTTTCAGCCTATTTTTAGTCTTTCAACATATTGCAGCGACTGACACATTGCTGTCCACCAAAGCCAGTCAAGGCCTTTCAGTGTTGCTAAAAAATTAATATTATAATAAGCAAACAGTTTTGAGAGGGATCCATTAAATAATGTCATAAAGGAACTGGAGCTGAAATGATTCATTCACTTATAAGCACTTGTCAAGCTTTTTTTTTTTCCTTATCCTTTATGAAACTGATATGTCTTGGTTTGACAAAACTATCTTTTTAAAGGTCCAGTGTTTAGAGTTTAGAGGGGTTAATTGACAGAAATGGGATATAATATCAGTATGTTTTCTTTAGTATTTAATCACCTGAAAATAAGAATTGCTGTGTTTTGGTTACCTTAGAATGAGTCGTTTTATATCAACATAGGGAGCGCGTCCTCGTCCATGGAGATCGCCATGTTTCTAAAGTGGCCCGAAATGGACAAACCAAACACTGGCTCTAGATAAGATCCAATCCAAAGATTTTTTAATCTGAAACTGTTTTATTAAGTATTTTTACAGTTTTAATCACCAGGGATCTCATTTGTAAACACTGCATACGCACAAAATGAGGCCTGAAAGAGGTGTTGCATGCAAAATTTGTGATCTATAAAAACAGATTTGATGGGAGAAACTCTGACCCATGCTTCCGAACATTTTGGGAACAGAAAATTGGCGACCCAGATGGTGAGTTGGAAGCCTGACTGTAGAAATCGGAACATTTTCTGGCGCATGCAATTTTTGGGCTTTGTCCGTACATACATTTTTAGTGTGGATCCTTAGCATTGTTTTATAAATGAGACTCCAGGTCTGTTTTTTTTTTTTAAAGAGGAAGAAACCTCTGTGGATAATTCAGCCCACGATAAAACCTCCTGCACAATGTACACCAAAGGAATTCTAACTGTTCTAACTGGTTGCAATCTGCAGTCCTCACAGCTAGATGCCACTAAATCCTACACGCAGATGTTCCTCTAAGAAGTCAACTGGTGCTGTTGGAAATTTTTAATTTTCCACTGTTTTCTGTCTTTTGGAAGACCCACTGTTAAATTGAAAAAGAAAAATACTCTGAAGACTGATGAACAGAATTAGAACTGAAACAATAAGCTGATTCACTGATTAGTCGCTGGCCAGAAAATTAATGGCGTAAATAAAGGTAAAAGGTAACACCTGCACACTTTCTCCATGCTACACAAGTTTAATGAAGACAGCGTTTCGGTCCTACTTGTATCTTCGTCAGATATTTGAGGACTTTGAAATGTGAAATTTTATGGACAAACCAATGAATCAATCATGCAAATAATTATTAGTTGCAGCCCTTTAAAGAATTGTGCTCAGCATATAGTCAGTGAATTGTACAATGTGAAAATGAACTTGTCAGTGCACTTAAACAATAATGAATGTGATTACACAGTTTTTTTAATTACCTTAAATCATATCTTTTTGCACTGAAATGACTTATTACTAATCAGCCAATATAATCATATCATATGTATAATAAGCTAAAATGCCTGTTTATAGACCAAAACATCGTTCTGTTTTGGTGAGAGTAGGACAATAAAATTGAGCAGGAAGCAGAGATAATATGCAGAGATTGTTACAGGTCTGACCGTGCCTTCATCTGTCTGTGACCAGCTTATAAAATTTTCTTCATCAGTTCACCCCAGTCCTTCTCCTCTTCCTCACATCCCCTCCAACCTGAAATAACCTTCCCAATCGGAGTCAGAACCGCATAGTCACACTCCTCTGAGTGTCGGAGGCTGGAAACTCATCTGCTCAAGAAGTACCTCATGTCCTTGTCTTCCTCTTCAATCATCCTCCCTTCTCCAGTTTCTTCCTCCTCTCCTTCATCCTACATAAAAAAAAGGCTGTGATATTTCTAGTTTCCTGACAATTCCCTTCTCCTCGCCAGATTCACACTCATTCATCAGGATGGTGAGCACTCTATGACCTTGACCTTTGACCTTTCTGAAGCTTTTTTAGGAGTCAGTCTGTATTGTTTCGTATATGCCGAAAAAGATCCACACTTACTAAACTGTTAATAGCAACCATGCATCTAGATTATGTGTGAAAGTGTAACAATACCTTTCAATATAGTGAACTGTGAAATAATAAATATAAAGTTATAGACTAAATATTGATAGTGATTGATATGATATTGATTGATATTGATTTTTTTCATCGATAAATGATTTTTAATTTGATATCTAGAGCCTGACTGATACATCAGTTGATTTAGCTCATAGATACGCTTTCATTGAAAAGTTTAGAATCAGCTGCGGTCAACTCGGTCGCCAAATGACATGTTGGCATTTTACATTTCTGTAACCCACAATTACATCTCTACGTTTCATACGTATCATATAAATAATTCTGAAGTGATGTAGTGTATGAGCTGATTTTGTCATCAGGAGGTGGAGGGGATGGTGGATAGCGTTACACCTAAGCGAGATGCCTTCCAAGCTGCAGACCACTAAAAAAAACTGGTTGTTTTTCAGTGAGTAATTTCTGTGTTTCCAGAGGCTTTACAGCCACCAAGCATGGGTATGTTTTAGGGGCTGTTTTTCCTGATGAGATAGTGCCACGAAATGCAGTTTATTTTTACCAAGACATTCTTGCATTTCCTGACGAGATACTGGCACAGAAAGCCATGGTTTTAACTAAGATATCACTCAATTTCCTGATTAGATAGTGCCACTAATAGCAGATGTTTTTCACCTAGACATCTCTGTGTTTCCTGATGAGATAGTGCCATGAAAAAGCGATTGTTTTTCACCGAGACATCGCTGCGTTTCCTGACATGATAGTGCCAAAAAGATCATATGTTTTTAACTGAGTCATAGCTGCGTTTCCAGACAAAACTGGCACAAAAAGCAGTAGTTTTTCACCTAGACATAACTTTTTTCTGATGAGATATTTGCACAAATAGCGTTGTTTTTTACAGAGACAGTGCTGTGTTTCCTGACAAGATAGTGCCATGAAAAAGCGATTATGACTGCGTTTCCTGACTCAATAATGCCAAAACAATCTGTTGTTTTTAATCAAGACATCGCTGCGTTTCCTGACAAGACAGTGGCACAAAAAGCAGTTGTTTTTCACCTAGACACCGCTTTTTTTCTGATGAGATAGTGGCACAAATAGCGTTGTTTTTCACCGAGACATCGCTGTGTTTCCTGACAAGCCAGTGCCATGTAAAGTGGTTATTTTTTGCAGAGACATCGTTTTGTTTCCTGCCAGGATAGTGGCACAAAAAGCGTGTTTCCAGAAAGCATTGTGCCGTCAAAAGTGGGTATTTTTAAGTCAAAACATAACCTTTTCTAGTTCCAACGTATCTGTTACCTAAGATTTTGCAGGTTAAACCTATTTATGGTTTGTCGAAATGTACAATGCCAACATTTTTTACAAGTAATTAGGTTGTGTACATCTGTATTGAAATTGTTTTTGAGGTAACTGAGACACAGCGTCTCAGTATCTGAGAGCACTGACAACATATCTCGCTCACACTTTTTATCTGCTAAATTTAAGGAATCCCACAGAATTTCTTCCCAAGGAAAGCCACTCACATTTGACTTTTTCTTAAAGGTATCCAGCAAAAGTTGAAAGTAAAAGTCAACCACCTTATTTGCATTTTTACGGCGCTGTGTCTGTTTGATGCCTGCTGGTTACGGTCTGGCACAAGGTCACTTTTTATAAAGTCTCCGACCTCTGTTCCTTTTAACACCAGTTTGGTTAATTGGCAACTATTACTTGTAAACTTTAAATCCTGAATTGACATGTAGCTACAGTGTAACCAGCTGGTGAGGTAGCTTCTCTGCTCTCTCTCTCTGAACATGGTCCAGCTATGATTCTTCCTCACTGGGTCTGGACGTAAAGTATTGAAAGTTGCAGCAGTCAAATAGAAGTGAAGTGTGGTGCGCAGGTCACTTGGAGACAATCATGTGGTTGTTTCTACCACACTTGTAAGATGTAATACGTTTTTGTATTTCTGTTTTGAATCACCTCAAACAGAACAGCGGATCAGCCAATCAGCTTGTTTTTGTGCAGTGTTGTCTGCATTACCCATAAGACCCTGCTCTGTGTGTCTTTGCAGAACCAAAGCACCAAAGTGTTCCTTTGGTTCTTGAAAATCATTCAAAGTTTGGAAATTTTTGGAAAAGTTAAAACTTAGATTCATGAACTAGGAATCGCCTCGGCCATGTGTGGAGCAACTTGTGATGGATAGCTGAGAATTTTCACTGTCATTGAAAGTCATTGAAAGGTCTTGAAAACATCCTTAAAAAGTGTGGACAGGATTGATTTTAATGTTGGTCTCTGATGAAAGAATTGGAGCGTATTCTTATAAGAAGTGACTCTGCTTTTTGTTTTGTGTTTTCCTCCCTGGCATTAATTTCTGCCTGGTTACCTTTCCCTGAGGTTTTCAAACATGCATGTTCGTGCCACTGCGCCCCCCCCCCCCCCCCCCAACCTCCATCACCCCCCCTCTCCACTCCGCTCCTCCTCCTTAGTTTCCCACAGTTCCCTGCTTCACCTATTGAACCCAGCCACCAGCCCAGGAATGGAGCAGGGAGAACGGCAGGAATGTGGCTCCCAGTTCGAGCCAAAAACACAAAACAAGGAAGGCAGAACTCAAACGCCCCGCCTCCTGGGAGCCAGAACCGCATTTTTATTGGCTGACCGCTGTAGGCTGACCACAGATTCTCTGTCCCAATTGGCTGCTTTTCCATCTTCTCTCCCTGCTGCTCTCTGGCCTATCAGAGCGCTCTCATGCTGTTAAACTATGTGTGTGTGTGTGTGTGTGTATGTGTGTGTCTGTGTGTGTGTCACTCTGATCCTTACCAACAGCACCGTCTTGAATCCTGCCTGGTTTCACCAACAACACTGGGATAATTATTCTGCAGCTCAGGACATTGTTCTGTATTAGCTCTTGTTAGCTTCTGTGCAGCTGTATTGAAGCTGTCACACACACATTAGTGTCACTGCGTTATCATCGTCATAAAATAAAGCAACGTTAAAGTATATGAGGCAGGAAATACAGTTATCATGGTGCTGTCTGTTCCGCTGTTCTGTGCAGTGCGGCATTGAAATCAGGCCGAACGCGTGCGGCTATAGGCCAAGTTTCTACACAGCTATTATTAGACTCTACTTCATCCTACAGGGGAGAATGATAAAGATAAGTCAGGTCAGTCGGCTGTGTCATCTGGGACGCTGGCTGCTTTTTAATGTCACAATGCAGAGACTCTTAGAGGAGAACAAACTGAAAAAGCAAATGCAGCAGAGTGAGAAATGACAGTGATGAGAGGAGGTCAAAGGTCAAAGGGAAAGTGCCCTGACAGCAAGAATATTGTTGTCTTCTTCTTAGTTTCATTTTCTTCATATCCACTTATGTTTCTGTTGGCAGAGTTGCTGAAGGATTATTTCAGGGCTGGGTCATCTTAAACTTAAACTCTTGTTTAAATTCCAATTTATTTATTGCATGAAAACAGAAATTACAGACAGGTTATTTGTAACCTGTTTCTCAGCAACAGAATCCCTCAAGTATTGTGGAGGATATAAAGGCTTGGATGGGAATCAGATGGTCTATAACCTTTGTAATAAAAACCATGTGGGAGAGGAGTATCACATTTTGTTCAATTTTTTATAATGTAAGGGTTGTGAATAATGGGAAACTGTTCAGTTTAAACAGCATGCTAACATGCCATATTAAGGTGACGGACATGATGCTAACAATAGCATGTTAGCATTGTCATTATGCAGATGGTAGTGTTTTACAGCCTCACAGAGCCACTAGCATGGCTGCAGACTCTGAAGGTTGGGTTACGCCTGATCAGAACAAGCAATGTTTTGTTCGACCATGTTGAAAATCACAAGTGCTTATAGTTGCTCTGAAAGGTGCAAATCCCCTGGAGGACATTCATAGGGTTGCATTCAGTTGTTCACGTGAAAAGTAACAGAATCAGTTGTGTAAAAGATGTCCACTTGCAACCTGTTGTCTTTATTGGTTGCATATTTTCTGCAGGTTGTGATCAGTTTTGACAAGGGACAGATTTTTTATTTCAAAGATGGGAGCAAAACGTTCTCACTCCCAACTACATGTCAAAATATGATGCGCTGGGCAACCCTCCTGTATCAGATTTGGATGGATAAGTACAGCTTCTCATTTTACTTTTCACAAGGAGTGTACAGTTTTCCTCTTGTTAAATGTATGCAGTCTCTTTCAAAATAGACTTAGAACATCGCTAAAACACTTACAGGCTCCCCCCCCACATTCATTTATTTGTGGGAGCCTGCCATTATTAAAACATCTGCTGCAACATATTGGTTTTCTATTTTTGGACCTGGACCGTTCATTAGGTCCACTGTAATCTCACAGCACAGAGTGTACTCTGGGCACAGACGGAGCAGCAGAATGCCAAGTGCAGTGAAAGTGAAGCTTGACCGTTCATTGAGCTGGGTCTCAGAGTTTGCTTTCACTCATCTGCAGCAGCTGCTCCTCTCATCTGTCGATCTGATTTGATCAGCTGCCGGGGTAAAAAAATGAACTCATGAATAGTTTTGCCTGTGCTGCGTTTGCAGACCCATAAAAACCTCAGGGGACATAGACTGCTAGTCTTATTCTACAACAGAGGAATGTGGTTAAAAAAACATCATTGTTTAGCTTAATATTATTTCCTTTGGTACTAACGACACTAGCACAGTACTATTCACACATACTAGCACACTATGTTCTTCTCAAAATACCTCAATTGACTTTTGGTTTCACACGGGCCACAAACAGCAGGCTCCCAGGTGAAAGTCCGGGGTTTAATTGACCCATCCATCTTTCCTCCCACTCACCCTATATGGACTTTCTTTTTCTTCCCTTTATACTACAGCAGTCGCTCAGAGTGTCGCAAATGCCACAGCCCGATGTGTCTCATACTGGCACTAAAGGTGCCTCTGTGCATCGGTGTCTGACGCCAAGGGCCACTGACCAGGTGTTGGTATTTGACGAGTTGGGAGTGAGACTGAAAAAAATATTTCAAAAATATTTCAGCAAAAACTGATGAAGTTGATCAATGTATTAACTCACCCCATAGATTAAAACTGCAGAATAAGACTACTCTGGACATGGTGGGGGGTACCCACTTAATCTTGTAATTTTTCACCTATTACTTGGATTTGGTTCAAATTTGCACTAATAGTGTCCTGATATCTACCCTACACCTCAAAGCAATTTGAAAATCAAAATGTGTCTATGTATTTATTGTAAAATTAGAGACTTTTAAATACAAAGTTGTCATTAACATAGATTTCACACAGACACCTTTTTTTAAAAAAGAAAGATACTTTTACTTCAGGTCATCACTGATGGTATGTTGTTACAGTTCAGGCCATCACACTGATTAAGTAATTTTGTACAAAAACAGTAAAGGTGATGTAATAAAGCAAAATGTATAAAGTGAGGGGTATCATATCAATATATGTGTTTTGGCTGTAAAAGCTGGTTGTAAAAGTTAAAAAACGACTTCAAAATAATTCAGTTTCTTCTGGAAACTCGTGCACACGTCCTGGCCAAGCATGAGGTGGTGCACACTGCTGCCATTAAAGCCAGCATGACACATTGTTTTGATCGTAAACCAGCACGTTCTCGTTTCTTGTGAATTTCCATTTTGAGCTTTATTTATGTTGGAAAAAAGATTCGACCTTCCATCTTCCATCTTGTTGCCTTCACTATAATCCAGCAGGTTTCTGTCCTGGTGGATCATTATATTAAAAACAGAGCAGAGACGGATGGAGGCCGACGGTCCTGCTGCTGACGGCCTCATGTGTTTTAGCGTATTCATTTCTCAAGATGAATGTGTTGGTGATTAAATGGTGTGAAAACATTACACATTCTGTATTTAAAAAGCCACACTCTTTGCCTTCTTGTGGTGCCAGGAGGCATTTTGTCAGAGGAGGCGGCACGTACAGTAGATTCATTAATGGCATTTATTTTACTGATTTTAATTTGGGTAAACAAACTGTTGAAATGGTGGGAAGTGGCCGGACTTGGAAGGAGACTGCAGGGCCGAGTGAGGCTGCAGTCCTGTCAGGTTTCTTTTTTCTGGTGAGGGGAGAGGTATTTGGTTGGAGCCTGGCTCCTCCACTCATCTGCATCTTATTTGAATTTCCTGCTTGCATAATTCCTTGGTTAATGGAGAACTGCTCGGCACTGCCACAGCTGTTTTGCCTTTCCTGCCTGGCAAAGAGTGCAACGCTCACACAGTGAGAGGAGGGAGAGAGGGGAGGAAAAATGTTTAAAAAGAAAAAATCTGCAAGTCATGTGGTGCAAAAATACAGTACAAACAACGTGTGATCCCCCCGAGGACGGAGGAAGAGGAATGGAGTCAAACACCCACCCACTCCCTGCTTCACCCCCCCACTCTCTGCATGTACACACACACACTTCAACAGCACCACACCCCCTTCTCTAGAGCCTCACTGAGCATGTGCAGTGATAGTGATGAGTCTCTCCTCTTCCTCCCCCTCCTCCTCCTCCTCCTCCTCACCCAGCTCTGCCATGCTGGTCCTGTAATTGGTTGGTAACAGGCTTGAGCAGCACCACATTGCACCAGGCGGACTTCAACCAGCCGCATTAGTCTGTTTACGCATTCACAGCCCTATTAGGGGCTGTTTGTTCACTCATTAGCAAACCCGAGCTGGAGTTTGAACCCTGCCACAGCCGCTTTAATCAATAAAAGAACGGAGAATATGCGAGAATTTGTGGCTGTGACGTTGATACGGAGACGTGTTGACACCTGACAGGGCTTCCCTGATAAACTGAGACCTGTTTGTCTCGAGCATTAATTCCTGCGTTTAAAAGGTTGACAACATCTTATATGATCAAAGTTTGAGACCTAAATAAGTGTTGTAATGTGTGTTTATAGATAAAGTCAGTTTAGGGGTTAGTGGTACAGTCTGGATCCTGTGTGCTGTCACAGTATGTGAATGTGTCTCTTTAAATAATGTATTTCCTTTTGTTATTTATCTCATTCTGTACAACGTTTCATTATTCGTGTTCAGTCAGACGTGGACAGATTTTTTTGGTGGCATTGAAAGCGTCCACACTTGCTTTAGCTCATTTAATACAAATCACATCCTTACTGCAGATCATTTTTCAGACTGTAGTTGGGCAGAATTGATCGGCCTGTTAGCCTTCTGACAGAAAATTATTTTTTTTTGGCAACTGTTTTGATAATCAATCATTTTAATCATTTATTAGTGACCATGGCAAAACATTCTCTGGTTTCAGCTTCACAAATGTGAGGACTTATTTCTGTTTTATATTTTTGTAAATTAAATATCTCTGAGTTTTGGACGTCCCCTCAGGCTCTGATTGCTGTCTTTCTGATATGATTCACTAAATGGTTTATACATTCATCAAAAAAATAATTAATTGATCAAGTAATAAAAAAATATAATCCAGAATTTAACATATGTTTCTATTCCTGTTGGGGGCAACTGTTGCTCAGGAGGGTGAACAGGTTGACCACCAATCGGAAGAGTGACGGTTCAATCCCCGGTTCCTCCAATCCGCATGTCAAGGTATCCAAAGACCCAGACACACCACGCTGATGGTTGGCTGTCAGTCAATGATGGGTGTTTGTTTTCTTAGCTGGTGCATTGTGCACCTTGTTGGTCCCCAACTGCCTTTTTTTTTTTTTTTTTTTGGCTAATTCAGCATGTTGAATCGATGTGGGGGAGGGCGGAGCCCGTCGATGAATGAAATCACTGAACACACAGCTAAAGTCAAGAGAGAGTGAGACCAAAACAAACGTGTTACATAAGGTAAGATCATTTTTCTTGAACCATTGAGCTCTTTAGCAGAAAGGTTTCATGACGAGTAGTGTTACTATTCATTGGCGCTCGGTAAAGATGCTGTGTTCCTGGATTCTGTTGTTAATGTGCTAACTGGCTGACCAGGGTCTTGAATCCATCCTGATAGTCTTTCAGTTTCCCTTTTTGAATGAGGATTAAAGACTACTGCCATCTGCTGGTGTGGAGGGTTATGTCCTCTCACCAGGTGCACAACGTACGTGCTGCTTGACTGTCGGCTGTAGTCTCTGTGATGTGTTCATGTGCAACCTTATGGCTGAGGCACGGCTACGTCATGCAATGCAGCAGGGAGCCCTCTTCTTCGCAAGTTCTATAAAGTTGGTTTGGTGTCTCTGGGCCTTAATACCCCTTTGTGAAATGTTCACATGTGGGTGAGTGTGATGAGCAGGTGGCACCTTGTATGGTAGCCTTGGCCACCAGTGCATGAAAGTGTCTGTGAATGGGTGAATGTGACATGTAGTGTAACAGCACTTCAGACAGCCACTGGTTTCCATTCATTTCACAGTGTTTTAAAAAAAAAAATCAGCCTTTCACAGACTTTAAACGCTCAATGTCCTGCCTGCTTTTGTTGCCAAGGTTACATTGTTGTTGTGTGGTTTGTCAGTTGTGCAGTTTGAGTTAAAAGGTTTGACAGTAAACCTTCAATAACATTAAATATTAACTTTTTATTGGCCACTTTATCATCAATGTATTAAAAGTGCACATCACCCAGAGAGTCTCTGCACACTTTAAAAATCAGTAGAAGACAACAGTGGAAAAGAAAACACAAAATGTTACATGTAAAAAAATAAAATAAATTGTCTTTTTATAAAATTCATGGTGAACATGGCTTGACAGTAACAGTTGCAAGGTTGCCATTGGCAGATATTTGGAGAAATTGCCAACCAATTCTTAGCCTTTGGTTGCCATCAGTCCGCTTTTTAACATAAAAAAAATAGGGACAGCAAACAGTGAAACGTGCACCCCAAAATCATGAAATTATTGATCCTTATTGCATTAATAGGGCTGCACCGTAGTAGTTGACACAATGTTAGTCAACCAGGAAGGTCATTAGTCGACAAGATTTCATTGTTTGCTTGGTCGCAGAATAAAAAAAAGAGAAAAAAAAGTGAAACTCAATGAGCAGCTGTGCCTTGTCAAAATAAATCAAAACCTATATGACTGGACCATGTGGGACTTTAATTTGAAAGGACAGACACAGGAAGAGGCCCCGCTCAGCAGACAGGAGTCACGTTACAAACCAATCACAGCCGACAGATATCTTTCCCTTCTTCTGTAAATATTCAGTCTGATAAATATGGTAAAGTTGATCATGTTAGTGCAGGGCTACCCAGAGCTTTACATCTGTCCCATAGTTGACAGGCCTACACACTTCTAAACAGCGCCTGGAAGAAGATAAGCTCTGCTCTCAGGATTTCAAGTAAATAGGCTATACAATTGCTTAGCAACCTCAGATGCAACCTGGTGCGGCGATCTTGAAAGCTCGCACAGAAAAGGCACAGGAGTAGTGCCCAGAGCCTGACCTCAACATGTCAGGCAGGAAATCCAAAGTGTGGGATCATTTTGAGAAGGTGAAGGACGAACCCAAGGTGATATGTAAACTCATCTTCATTCGTCAACTACAAACATGACGTTTCATCTGAAACATGGAAGTAGCTACATGCCCATTAGCCACTTAGCACAATCATTACTGCTTTGCCGACAGCACAGTGTTAAGAATGTTACTGTTACTATTCTTTCACAGACCTCCAACTCAAACCATTGTATTGCCCCGCCCCAATATATATAATTTAATAATTAAATTGTTATGGAAACATATCATAAATGCGGCCGACTAGCCGTCTAATGGCACTAAATGATGACTATTGGTCGACTAGGAAAATTCTCAGTCAGGGGCAGCCCTAGGCATTAGTGATATTTAAATACCACAACCAAACAGTGCTGCACGTGCATTGGTGCATTTTTTCATGTTCGCACAGGCAACTGTTCAAGAGGCAATGGCAAAGCAAAATTTAAAAGGGACAAACAGATGAACAAGCAACCAAAAACTTGCTTATTCACTTTTATATGATCAGTGAGAACATGACAACAGCTGCACTATTACTATTTTGTATCAACGGAACTGAGGGTAAACTCCTTAACTGATGGCCTTAACTTAACCCTAATTCAAATTATTATGTATCGGATAAAACACAAACTACAAAGAAATTAGTTTGGTTACAGTAATCAAGCTTTTAAGCTTTTTTTCCTATCATATTCGCATTATTTAGATGTCATATAACTGCATAGTATCTTAATTATTCAAATATAAGGTGAATGAAAGTGGCAACCATATTTTCAGTTTCAGTGACCAAAAGCTGATGCCTGGTTGCCAGCCTGGCAGCCACTTTTAAAGGTTAGTGTTGAGCCCTGGTGAACGAACCTGATGAGAGCTTAAATCTGCATCTGGCATCCATAAACAACCCTTTAACGTTACAAGAAAATATTTGTATTCAGTGGTAGAAAGTGTGGAGGTAACATGACACACTCCTGATTTTGTTGTAGCAGACATATTCAGTCTATTGTAGTTTTGCCTCCTGATTTGGCCCTTTTACCAACACGGTCAGCAGTTGGAGCTGCAACGGTGTCAGTGATGATGGTACTTTAAAACCCTTTAGCGCCTGATTGCTGCAATTTGCATCAAAAATACTGCTCCTTCTTTGAATCATAACTGAACACACAGACATGATACACATCCTTTTTGATTCAATGTGACTTACACTTTGTGGAGGTGCTTTTACCAACAGAGTTTGTCTATAAATGCACAAATTACAGAAAAAAGACACTCCTTATGACTGCAGAACCTTACTGAGAATCATCATATTTCAAGTCAAGTTTTCGTCAGTATCAAAATGACCCAGTGGTAGTTGTCTGTACATTCTTTGTTCATACTGCAAACACAGCTGCTGACAGCCGATTTGGCATAATTTTAATTATGCAAATGTGCCAACATGTAAACAAATATAGGCTAAATCTAAAACACAAACAAAAGAGCAGTATAACTCTCTGCACTTAATTCATAGCAACAAAAGCATCTTCCTTAAAGTTGTCAAACTAAACACAGTTTATGTAAATTAAAGTGAAAGTCTTTACAGGTGAAGATTTAAGCTTTTATTGTGAACATTTCAAAATAAAATATTTAAAAATAAAATACCACTCTTCCTCTTATTATTGTGATGAACTATATTCTGTTGATGAATTCATAATGAAACCATCTTTTTAGATACAGTGTGACTTACACTTTCTGAAGATATCATTACTGTGTGTCCATCTTGAACCAAACTCCATAAATTTGCATAGAAATCACTGAAAAGGATGCTGATTATAACTGCACAACCTGCCTTATATAGAATCATCACGTTTTTAAGTTTCTTACAGTGTCAAAGTGATCTAGTGACAGTGGTCTGTACATCCATGGTTACACTGCAAACAGTAACTGCTGATAGCTAATCCTGCATATTTTAACAGTTCCAGCTTGCTAACATGTAAACAAATATGAGCTAAAAAACAAAACAAAACAAAAAACAGGGGCTGAAGATGTTCCCCACAGTGTAATTAATCTATAGCAACATTATGCTTCATTGACGCTTTTTAACTAAACGCAGTTTACAACCCAGTCACTTTAAGGCAAAGTGCAGTTTTTTTCATGGACTGGTCAATTTTGAGATTTACTGACTTTTTTTGCTTCATAACATGTCTTCTTTCAGACTAGTTTAAAGGAAACATCCAAAATAAACATTTAAGTGTATTTTCGTTCAGATTTCTGTTCTGGAAATGTATGCAAAATGTGCATTTTTAATCAGATAGCCCCTCATTTCAGTATTTACACATGAAATTTCAGGAAACTTGTCATACCAAAACTGGGGAGGTTTAATAGTGAAACCCTGTTAGTTAAAACCTTTACTCGAGTGTGTTATTGTTGGTTTAAAAGTGTATGGAATTTTATAGTACATGTCTTTAAAGGCTGTTTTCTCAAAATGAGTCTTTTTTCTCAAACTCTGAGTTTTCCAGAGGGGTTGATTTATTCATCATCCATAGCCTGATTTATAGAACCTTTTATTCCTAAAAACATGGTGAATTTTTTTTTTTTTTTTTTTTTTTGAGGCTGTTGTCAGTATTTTCAGATTATGGAGTGAAAAAATTAGATATCCAAAATTCCCACTGCAAAATACTTTGACCCTGATTATGTCAACAAAATGAAACAAAATTTTTGAACCTGGCTTTATTCAAAGTTAATATTTCTGTTCAGGAAATGTATGCAAATCAGCGCATATTTAAACTTAGAAAAAACAATCAAACCTTGTAATAAAAAAATTGTCCGAATGTAAGTAATTAACTGGGGAGTTTTCATGGTGATATCTTAGGAATTTTTTTTTTACCCTGTTCACCTGTAGTGATTTCCCTTAAAGCAGAAATTTTAGATACTGAATATAAATTCATATGGATACATAAAGAAGAGAAACAGACAGGATGCTGACAGGAAGACTCAACTTTTTGTTGTTAACTATAGAATTTTGCGTGTGTGTGTGTGTGTGTGCGATTGTGTGTAAGAGAGCAAGCTTGTGCACACTTGCACAGCCTTAATACAATCAATGAAATCTTATTGGATGTTTTTACTCTCCCTTCATTTTTTTGGTGTGTGTGTGTGTGTGTGTGTGTGTGTGTGTGTGTGTGTTTCAGTCACAGCTGTTGTGTCTGTTTTTATTACTTTCTCAGCAGGTGGGGAAGACTTTTTTCCCCCAGTCTTTATTCAGCTCGTCATCTCTTTGTCCCGGCCTGTTATTAGCTCAGTCGAGCACCGGTCATCCTGACATATTGAGTCCTCACCAACACGAGATCTCCAGTATCCTGCATCAATAACTGGGGAGGAATTTACCGCTGTCCAGATCAGTAATGAAATCTGTGGTGTCTTTGTTATTCAGCTGTGCTCATTGTTATGATCTGAAGTCAGAAAGTGCAGATTGAACTCTGTGAGAAGCTCCAATTGTCACATCATGTTTGTGATGGAAGCTGCATTCATTTCAGAAAGAGGTTGTGCATTTACTGATATTTGCATCAATGTTAAACAAAGGTTTGCAGATTTTTTTTCCATGCCTCCAATAATTGGATGTGCTTTACATGAAAACTATTCATCTATTAAGGTTCAATAGAAAATGAATTGGCTGCAAATTATAATCGTATAATTGTAAATATAATAATTGTCACTTTTCAAGCAAATATCAAAAAAAAAAAAAAATCAGTTTACTGCTTTTGTTTTTCTTGAATCACAGTATACTGAATATATATTTGGATTTTGGAATGTTGGCTGTACAAATCAAAACCCATACCTACTCTTGACCTCAGTAAGTTAAATATTTAATAATATTTCTTAAAAATGAAAAACTAATACTAGTGGTGTAACGAAACACAAAAATCAGGGTTTGGCATGCACCTCTGTTTTTCCATACAGCAGGAAAAACAAACAAAGATGCAAAAAATATCCATCCATCCACTTTCATAACTGCTTATCCTCTTGAGGGTGGCGGGGGCTGGAGCCTATCCCAGCTGACATCGGGCGAGAGGCAGGGTACACCCTGGACAGGTCGCCAGACTATCGCAGGGCTGACACATAGAGACAAACAACCATTCACACTCACATTCACACCTACGGACAATTTAGAGTCACCAATTAACCTATCCCCAATCTGCATGTCTTTGGACTGTGGGAGGAAGCTGGAGTACCCGGAGAAAACCCACGCTGACACGGGGAGAACATGCAAACTCTGCACAGAAGGGCTCCCTCCTGGGATTGAACCAGGAACCCTCTTGCTGTGAGGGGACAGTGCTAACCACCACACCACCGTTGTTTAAGTGTAAACATTTAACAGTGCTTCAATGGAGTTCATTCTTCCTAAAAAAGTTAAGGCACTCAAGTACTGGTATATTGTCAGTTCTAATAATAAAAAAATAAGAGAGGCCGCAACGGGACAAGGACCTGTAACTTAAGACTGTGGGCGTTAATGTTGCAGTTTCAGTATTGGTTATCAGATTCAGAACCGTTACATCCCTACCAGGTCAACATATCCTCATACAGTTTGTATGATGTAAAGTTACAGAGGTCAGGGCTAGGCAGTAAAGTTACATTTAGGAAAACTAACAGGACAGCCCAGGACTGCTTCCTTCTTTACTCTCATTAGCGTGTTGGTCACGTGATTGCAGCCTTCCGAAAAACCTGAGTTCGACCCAAATTACTGGCTCATGATTACGCGGTATATTTACAAATTTATAGGAAAGCATGATATGTAACAGTGACTGTTTACAGCCTGACCTCATACCTTTTTACATATTCATTTGTAGTCGGCAAGTTCTTAAAGGGCCAGTTTGTAATATTTGGCATGGTTTCTTGTCAATCTGAATCTGAATCTGAATATTCTACCCATTAATATGTTTATACAAGTGTATGATCGCTATAAAATAAAATGTGTTTGGTTTTCGTAGCCTTATAATTATGCTTTTATATATATATATATAGCAAGGACCTTGCTTTAGAGAGGTCGCCATCTTGCGCCGCCATGTATGTACGGCAGACTGAGTGGACAATCCAGCCAGCCAGAGAACGCGTTTCGCGTGTATAAATGAACCAACGAAGACAGCGGAAGGAAGGAAGAAGGAGGAGGAAACAGCAGAGAGTGTTAGTAGTTCGTCGATAGAGAGTAGTGAAAAGTTTTTTAGTTATAAAGTTTGCGAATGGACCACACTTACCACGCAACAGGAGAGAATGAACCCGAACCGTCATCTGCGAGGAAAAGAAGACGCAACTTCACTCCTTGTGATGCACTCTCTGCGGCGCTTTTCCTCCTGATGATATATCTCTCCAACGATGGTAGCAGTAGCACCGAATCCCATTCTGTGCATTCAGCCTCTCTTCTTGCCCGCTCAGCATCAAACACTATAGTCCGGAGATATTGCTAGGCTAAATAAACAGCTGAGCACTGTTTACCGGCTACACTGTCAGTCAGTGTGCGGGCTGGAGATTGGTGGAGCAGAGAGGGGAGGAGGTCCCCACTCAGTATAGTAAACGAGTATGTGTGTAAAGTTATGAAGTGTGTCTGTTACGCCAGAAGAGTCAGAGTTTGGGAGGGAGTGGAGTGTTACCGGAGTTTCTGGAGTGCTCAAATAAACGGGCCTTTTTCCCGAACGCTCCTCTGGTCTCCTGCTCGTGAGGGATTCATTACAATATCGTAACATGGTTTAGATTTCTAAATAAACATTCACCTCGTCGCTAGATAGACCTACTCCTGAAAAAGTCGTGCGCAAGGCTTTTTGTCCCTACGAGGCCACCGTCATTTACCCGACAGGAGGGGTGAGCGAGTGAGCCCTGCAATCTAGAATTTGACCACTGATGTCACTGTTTCCAACGGTTTTCAACCCATTTTACACACTGGGCCTTTAAGATTGAGTGTCTCAATATCAAGATGAAACAGACACATTGTCTTTGGAGGTGGTTACAGTATTTTAAAGAAAAAGCCATCCATCATCAATAGTAAAAAATAAATAAATATGTTGCTGTTAGATTTAGATTTGTCAGATTGCGACCCTGAACCCAATCAGGAAGAACTGAAACACACATTCTGCCATCCGGGTGCTTATGAGCAAGGCAGCATTCCGTCTAGGCCTCCTGTATAAAACCTTCATGTGTTTGTCTGCATCGGCGTCTGTGTTTGAGCATCAGCACTCGGCCTCACTCACATTTCACTCATAAATTCAGATCTTGCTGTCTCTCTGCAGGTCGCCTGTTGCTGTTGTGTGGAAATCCCCACAGTTCCAGTAATGTGTTGTCATTAAGACAAAAACAAGCACATTTTCTCACTTCCTTAAGATTCAGTTCTTGGCTCACTGGATTTTGTGTAAAATGAAAAGTAAAACATGAATTTGTGATAAATATATTTTAATGATATGTGTTCTACATGAGGGAATTAAAGTGTTAATCATCTACAGCTGTTGTGACTGGTAATAATGTCAAGTGGGTTTTCATAATACATATCTAAATGTGTGTCAGTATTTCAGCTTAAACAAACCAGTGCACTTCTGTAAAGCACACTGAGCAAAGTGGGGATTAAACTCCAAAACCTGATTTAATAAACCTTACAAATTAGTCTGAAGCAGTTCAGTAAAGGTCATTTCAAGTTCACACAATTGACACAGGTTCACATAGTCAAGCTAACTGTGTGTGCTTGCTAACCGCCCACGATGAACTCAGTACATCATGGCAAAATAAAGTAGTAAAGAGAGATTGGGGATGTTCACGGCCACCGAGCAGCGCTTACTTTCAGAAACATATGAAGACTTCCAACATCACATAGTGCGAACTACAGGGTGAGCTCGGAACTTGTACAGCCCCGTAAACATGATTTCAGAAATGTTCGGGGGTCTCTAAAATATTGGCAATATGCTACTTTTGCCATGCACTTCTGTTTTTCTATATCTCCACCATCATGGATCATGCATAACATTATAATTGTATAATTGATGTTTGCTGGTTTGTTGTTACTTTATCCTTACATTTGATGTCTTAAATGTATTGAGAAATTATTGTACTAATCTGCAGGTCCACCATCAGGGGGGGTCAAACGGTACAGATGACCCCGGCCCAAGGCCAAGGCAGGGCCTATGAAGGTCTATGGTTGACCCTTAACTGGGATCAAGTACAACAATCTACTAACTGACTTAAATCACTGATAATACAAGTTCTATGTGTTTACATGATAAATAAATGTATTTTTTAAAATTGAAACACATTTTAACAGTGGAGGTCAGGTGCACGATGGGCAGAACACACAAGTGCCGCTAATGTAAACATGTGAGGCGATCTGCAGCCTGATTAGCTAAGTCAGAAGGCCTCACCAAAAATCAGGGGCTCCTAAAGGATATCCAGGGTACAGAGAGAACAAGAAAATAAAAGGAGCAGAGAGACAATGGCCAAATGTCTGGCAACAAAATGTGAAGAAGCAGTAGGTATGACAGGCAGAGCTGAAGGTGATAAGTTAGGTAGACTAAATGCTAGCAAATAAAACCGGCTGTAGCGGGCTCAGTTTTAAAGCTACAATGAAGACACAAACTAGAGGACCTAAGGCATCCATTGGTACCAACCATGTTACGCCATTGTGTATGCAAGGGGGCCAAATAATGCTCCAGAGTTACGCTAAATTTTGGCAAGGAAAAAAGGAACATTGCCATTTTTCAAAATGCTGTATTTAAATATTTCTGCATACTGGGGTCCCTAATCAGTCTTTAATTTTCATAAATTGGGTATTCCTGGAAAACTGCCAGTTGACAGCCACACACTCTTTACACTATTTCAGGTCTGCACACAATTTGACCAGTATTTATTTAAAAATATACTGTATATAATATATATTTAAACAAGTAGGTATGCATGCTCTGGCTATTAATGTTTTTTGCAGTCACAGTCAGTCGTGGCCTTTGAGGCACTCGCAATCCCCCCCAGTTGGCAAAACCTTTGTTTTCATTTTCAAAACAATGTGGCGGCGGTCTAATTCATTCATCCCGCCCTCTTCTTCCTCCTAATCCAACAGTGAGGGAGGTGTATGTGGAGCCAATAGTCTGCTCAGCAGCAGACTCCGCCGTAGATCCGTATTGCACTAAACTTTAAGCCCGTCCATTCTTTTGCGGTCCAATCAAATGCGAAGGATTTGATTTAAATCTATCTTGTAGCTGTACACTAATCAAATATTCAGTTTCACTGGGAAATACGTCACAGGACAGAGGCTAAAGATGCTCTAATTTCAGTTTTACTGGGACTTTAAGCATAATCAGCGTGATGCTACAACTGTCCAATCTCATGATGTTTATTAATTGACTCAGCTCCTCTGTTTTACTCATTTTTATGCCTCAGCCATGGTCAGAGGCAATGTTTTCAGGTTGTCCGTCCGTCCGTCCGTCCGGCCATACAAACATTCACTTGGACTCAACAGTGATCTGATTAGTTTTTGGTGGTCAAAGGTCAAGGTTGCCTTGACCATGCATCCATCTCATTCTTGTAAACACAATAACTCAAGAACAGCTTGGGAGAATTTCTTTAAATCTGACACAAACGTCCACTTGGACTGAAAAATAAACTGTTAAGTATTTTGTGATTGAAGGTCAAATGTCAGTGCGACCTCACAAAATATGTTTTTGGCCAAAACTCAAGAATTCATATGTTAATTATGACAAAATAATGAAGTGATAACATTTTATATCCGGAAGGTCAAAGGTAAGCTTCACTGTGACATGATAATGTTCTGCATAAAACAAATCTGGCCATTACTGAACATCATATCTCAGGAACAGAAGGAGGAATATTTGGTCATATTTGGGGGGGGGGGTAATTCCAGTTATTTATGTAATCAAACACATATGTAGGTTTATGTCTTAAAATTTGTCATTGTATGATTTATTATATGTGTTTATTTAAGTTGATATTTTGTAAACTTTAATGCCTTGACTCGTCTCTAAGTGTGTCTGCCTGCTGCTTAGCAGGTTGTGTGGAGTGGGTTTATCAGAAGAGCTTAAAGAGGTTAAAACATGGGACAGAGCTGCAGTACTGCCATAAATTATCTGATTTTATGACAATAAATGACCCCTTTTCCCCCATTACACACAGTCATTTGATTTATTGTTAATATAAAGTGGAGTTGTAATAAAATGAAAATCCAGATTCAAAACTGTCACAAAAAGACTAAAACAAATCAGAGCATATTGTTTTAAAATCTTCATTGTTGGCATCATCCACTTTTTGTCTGCATCATCCAGCCCTGCAGCTTCATGTCTGCTGACTCTCACTGCAAACAACAGTCCCCTCTGTAATGACCTGATTGATTAAATTCAGATTGGGACAAAAACGCAGACAGACAGAAAGATAGACAGACAGACAGACACCCACTCACTATTTCCACTAAAGAAGAAAACCCACAAAGCTAATTAATTAGGGCCGACCAGCTCATTTGTATGCTTTGTAAGCATTAATTAAGATATGCAAAATATTCAGATGAGCGCCGCAGCCTAAATATATTTTAAGCGAGTCGTCAGCGCGGAGGTATGGACAGGAAAATGGATTGAGGACACGTCCTCGGCCACCGTCGCATTAATCTGCGGCTTCCCTGCGTCAGAGTCAGGAAGTGCAGGACGTGCAGGGATTCGTCTGGGTGACTTTGGCACTTCAGTTTTAATACAGCATGTAGTGACAGAGAGCAGCTGGACCTCACGTATGATGCAAAAGGACTGCAAGACCTGGAGCACACAGTGCAGCACGTATAGACAGGAGAGGACACGCTGTGCAGACTCACTTACTGTATATCTCTGCTCTTTGGGACAAAACACTCAAAGAATGAAAGATTTTTGTGTGTATTTCAGTTTAAAAGCAGCATGGATAAAGCAGATATAGTGTGAACGTGCTCCTGGCGATAGAACGAAAGGTTCAGTTCACCCTAATGACAAAAAAGAAGTTCCAAAGAAAAGGGTTCATGCTGAGGTCTGAGGATTATACTCACTGTTTATAGAACCACACACTGCTTTTCAGTAATTTTTCAGTACGTTTGCAGGACAAATTAAATTCCATCTACCTGCAATGAATCAGGTGTGATGAGATCGATTTCTTTTTAAATAATAGTCTGATTTTATTCAGAATTTGTATCCATCACATCTCAAGAAATAAAAACCAACTCAGATACAACTCAGACGCCAAAATAACTGACTGTAGATTTATTTATTTCTGTTAATCTTTGTTTAATCAATCAGATTAGTTAAAGAAGGGACTCTTGTTGACAGCAATGGTCAGCCAAATGGATCTGAACCTAAAGTGCTGGATAGCAACGACAAATGTTGCATCAGAATAATAAAAAGCAAACTATAGATATATAGATTCCAAAATAACATTCCTTGATTCGTGACAGTCTGAGAGTTTTGAGTAAACAAAAAAGCTCAGCCTATATGTGCTTCAGATGTTCTGACAATCAATCAATCTTTCCACGTTCATGTACATCAAATAAAAACAAAAACAACTGGTGCTATCAATCAGTAACCATAATATCAACATGATGTGATGTAAGCAGGCCTGGGTGCTGAAACTCAGTAGTTTTTCTTTTTGGGGGGGGGGTAAAAACCAAAGTTGCATTGAATGTCTGGTGAAGTTTGTTATCTTGTTTACTTATTTTATGATAATGGGGTTTCTAATTTAAATCAGAACTTTGTTATTTTTAGACTATTTTGCTCAGATAAAGTTGTTGTAGAGCTGCTTGTGTCTAGACATTTATCATTTGAAAACTGTGGCTGCTTTTGTTAAAGGTCCAGTGTATAGGATTTAGTGTCATCCAGTATTAAGGTTGCAGAACTGAAACTTCTCCTGTGTGCCAAGGGTGTAGAAGAGCTCATATGACTGAAGCGAAATCATGAAAATGCAAATGACCTTACCTAGAGCCAGGATTTGGTTTGTCCATTCCAGGCTACTGTAGACACAACATAGCCGACTCTGTGGGAGAGGACCCACTCCATATGTAGATATAAACAGCTCATTCTAGACCACTGGTAGGCAACATGCACCTCTTCAGCTACTGCCCAGTGGCTCCTTGTGGCTGTTTTGGTGGTTGTTTTTTAGTCATCACTGCGTTTCCAGCAGCTTTTTAGGCACAGAAAATGGGTACCTTTTAATGACTCGTCACTGTGTGTACAGCAGGGATAATGCCACAAATAGTGGTTGTTTGTCTTTTTAAAGAGACATTGCTGTTTTTCCTGCCGGAATTGTGCCACTAAAACCAGGTATTTTATGCCAAAACATGATCTTTTCCTAACCATAACCAAGTGGTTTTTGTGCCTAAACCTAACCACATGTTAAATACAGCGTGCTTGAAACTTAAAGTTTCAATCTATCGACAGCATAATAATGTACAAAAATAACATAACTGCAGCTTGCAGAAATGTACAATGCCATTTATTCCTCCTATTGACTTGATCATACCCTAACACATACGCTTTATTATATTTAACATCAATGGAGAAAAAAGGTTGAATATCAATTTCTCAATACAAGTAGATAAAGTAAATTAGATAGAGCTACAGATTTGCTGCTTTTTATGTGTATGTGTGTATGTTTTTGTGTATGTTGTATTTGTGAATGCAGTCTCTCAGTAGAATAATGTACAGTAAAATACAAATACTGCTTGGCTTCTATCTGTAGTTTAGTGTAGTGATGATCACCTCTGGGCCTTTGGAGCATTGTGAGTAGTGTGTATGTGTGTGTATATATATATATATATATATATGTACACACACACACACACACATACACATACACACACACACACACACACACACACAAACATGCACAGTCCCAGAGCAGAGCTGGTTCGTATCAGGTTGGTGATGGATGGAGGATGAGGTCAGTCCTGAGGGGGATCCAGACTCTCTGGAAAAGACCTGTTGTTCACTCTGTGCATCTCTCCCTGCTGTGCTGCAGTCCTCTGATGATCTCATCCACTCAGTAACACACACACACACACACACACACACACACACACACACACACCACATGCACTCATCACATCCTGGGGAAAACACTGCCGGTGATTCCCTTTTTAAAGGAGCTCCATTTGATGATTGATGTTGATCTCGGAACAGGAATGTGTTTGGCTTCAAATAAACTTTAAAATCCGACCGTATCATTTTGGAATCAAAGGTGTGTCTTTAAATAAACTTGTGTTTGTTTACGTGTCAAGTCTTTAAAATCTGCTTTTAATTGGTTAGATTTACAACAAAACATTGTGAGCTGTGCAGACTGAAACAGGAGGAAGGACTGAATCCTAGAAGAGGTTATTTGTACAGAGACAGTTCAAAGTGCTTTACATTGGCAAAGAAAAGCATTAGAATCCCAATGAGCAATAAAAGCCAGAAAAAAGTGAAATAAAATACATAAAATGATATAAAAGCCAAACATAATAGATCAGAAATGCAGTTAGAATGCAGTAATAAGTTGTAAGTTGCCTCAAATGCAATAAAAGGAAATCAAAGTGCAGCAGGGAAATCAGTAATGTGTTTAAAATATCATACAGACACATTTAAATGCTGCCATTTCATTCTTGATAACCTGAAAGTAAATGTTATTCATCAGAGCAGATCTTATCTCCCTGCATGCAGCACTAACAGTATATATTCAGCCTGTTGAATGCTGTCGTGACAGTGACGGGGATTTCCCACTGGTTTTACTTTGTGTCATTGCTTCCTGTTTGGATGTTTTAGTGATCAATGGTGATGTGGCCTAGCGGTAGAGTGTCCGCCCTGAGACTGGGAGGTCATGGGTTCGAAAAATGGGACCCATTGCCTCCCTGCTTGGCACTCAGCATCAGGGGTTGGAATTGGGGGGTTACATCACCACATGATTCCTGAGCGCGGCACCGCTGCTGCTGCTGCTCCCTCAGGGGATGGGTCAAATGCGGAGAACAAATTTCACACACTCAGTTGTGTAACAATCAGTGGGACTTTAACTTTTTAACTTAATTATGTGCAATATTTTTGATTGATTGTTGTATTGATTGTCTGTACACTAAATTGCCCCTTGGGGACATTAATGCGGGTTGCTTGTTCCTTACTGTACATTAATGGTTAAATATATATTGACTGATGAGGACAGACCTTTCTTTCATAGACATCTTTGTTTATTATAGCAGCAAACAAACTGCATTAAAGAGGGCTGTGTTCCTTTTAGTGCCCCCTGACGCCTCTCCAGTTTAAACCGGTGGTTTAAGAAGTACTCAGATCCTTTTACAAAAGTAAATGTAGACATACCATTGTCCAAAAAATACTCCATTACAGGTAAAAGTCCTGAATTCGAAAGGTTACTTATGAAAAAGTTCATTAGTATTATTATCAAAATGTACTTTAACTATCAAAAATAAAAGTGCATGTTATGCAGAACGGCTCCTTTCACAGTATAGATTATATTACATTATTGTGTAAGAATACATGTAAGAGCATTTTAATGTTGAAGTTCCTCAATGTGAAGGCAATTTTAGAAACATTGTATGGTACATAGTAGTAGTAGAAGGTGTGGTAGTATAGTATTGTGTCATATCATTAAAGCATGGTTTTATATGTAAAAAGTAACCAATACCTTTGTGTGTCAAATAAATGTAGTGAGTAAAAAGTCCAATATTTGGCCCGGATGATGGAGCGTAAACTGTACTCTATTAAAGTACAAGTACCTTAAAGGCCCAGTGTGTAAAATGGGTTGAAAACCGTTGGAAACAGTGACATCAGTGGTCAAATTCTAGATTGCAGGGCTCACTCGCTCACCTCTCCCGTCGGGTAAATGACGGTGGCCTCGTAGGGACAAAAAGCCTTGCGCACGAGTTTTTCAGGAGTAGATCTATCTAGCGACGAGGTGAATGTTTATTTAGAAATCTAAGCCATGTTATGATATTGTAATGAATCCCTCACGAGCAGGAGACCAGAGGAGCGTTCGGGAAAAAGGCCCATTTATTTGAGCACTCCAGAAACTCCGGTAACACTCCACTCCGTCCCAAACTCTGACTCTTCTAGCGTAACAGACGCACTTCATAACTTTACACACATACTCGTTTACCATTCTGAGTGGGGACCCCCCTCCTCTCTCTGCTCCACCAATCTCCAGCCCGCACACTGACTGACAGCGTAGCCGGTAAACAGAGCTCAGCTGTTTATTTAGTCTAGCAATATCTCCGGACTATAGTAGCTGCAATGGACGACTTTGAACACGATTTTGAAGAGTTTCTTGTAGCGGACACAGACCCAGAGCCATATCTGTTTGAGCCGGAGCATACAGATGAGGAACTCCATGTGTTTGATGCTGAGCAGGCAAGAATAGAGGCTGAATGCACAGAATGGGATTCGGTGCTACTGCTACCATTGTTGGGGAGATATATCATCAGGAGGAAAAGCGCCGCAGAGAGTGCATCACAAGGAGTGAAGTTGCGTCTTCTTTTCCTCGCACATGACGGTTCGGGTTCATTCTCTCCTGTTGCGTGGTAAGTGTGGTCCATTCGCAAACTTTATAACTAAAAAACTTTTCACTACTCTCTATCGACGAACTACTAACACTCTGCTGTTTCCTCCTCCTTCTTCCTTCCTTCCGCTGTCTTCGTTGGTTCATTTATACACGCGAAACACGTTCTCTGGCTGGCTGGATTGTCCACTTGGTCTGCCGTACATACATGGCGGCGCAAGATGGCGACCTCTCTAAAGCAAGGCCCTTGCTATATATATATATATATATAAAAGCATAATTATAAGGCTACGAAAACCAAACAAATTTTATTTTATAGCGATCATACACTAGTATAAACATATTAATGGGTAGAATATTCAGATTCAGATTCAGATTGACAATAAACCATGCCAAATATTACACACTGGCCCTTTAAGGTTGTACTTATGTACAGTAGGTGTGTGCCATATCATATCATTTACAATAATACTGGTATAATTTTTAACATGATATGAAAAATTCACATCATTATACTAGTGCTGGAAGCGAAATTATTACGGACCCCGCGGTGGTTCCAAAAAGAGGAGCAGCTTCAGAAATGTGGAATAAACTGTGGTGCTGTGGTGCCTGGGCATCCTTAAATTATTTGTTCATTTCTTTTCCTAATTTTTCATATTGTCAAGAATATCATGATCACAAAAAATCCCCTAAAATACCGTGATATTATTTTAGGGCCATATTGCCCACCCCTCATGTACAGTACTTGAGTAAATATACTTGGTTACTTTCTATCACTGGTTAAACCTAACCTAACCCTAAATAGTGCACAGTATTCATTATTGTTAAGAATTACACATGTCCAACGTCTGCTGTTGAAAAAGTCATTTTCTTTCATTTTTTATGTTGTTTTTTTATTCAACGGGTAAAAGTTTGTTGAAAAGTCATTTTCTTTCATTTTTTATGTTGTTTTTTTATTCAACGGGTAAAAGTTTGTTAGAGCACTGATCCACACAGTACAAAACTGCTGAATGCTGCTCATAGTGAAGGTTGATTGTCTTTGTGTGTGTGTGTGTGTGTAAAGTGGGACACTAGCTTATTTTACACTGCCTGTTCAAGGCTGGAATACTGTGCTGTTTCTCCGCCTTGCTGTTCTGTATAAAAGGTGCGATGACAGAATGGGGGAACAGAGTTGTCTCACCCTTAAGTCGGCAGTGGAGGAAGTATCAGCGCTGAAACTGTGTCTGTGTGAAAGGGACAGCCGGCAGGATGAGACTATGGGCTGATGGGTACGACGTTTTGACAACTTGTTATGCGTGCGACCCACCGCGGGAAATTTAAAAAGTACAGCAGCCGAAAATGTCCACAACTTGGGAAGACAATGATGTCTGGGAGCTCCTTACCCTCCAAGCAGAGGACGAGATCAGTCGTCATATAACTGGGACAGTAAATGATTGTTATTGCCGTGTTATTGCTTATAAAACGCTGGCGACGCATGTTATATGTCAAACTAAAGGCCAGCACTGTTTTACACGTCAGCCCGCCACAACTTTTTTGCCTCTGTGATGCCGGCATGCTGTGTAAAAATCACACACAGGGGCGGAATGATGCTGCAGTTATTTGGCTCTGAGTAAAAAATGCAAAGGTGGTGTGAGGGGACTTTGTAATGGCCCTATAGCGCCATCTCCGTGTAGAAAGGGTTAATGTTTAAAGGTTAAAGCTGAGAATTAATTGGAGTCAATGGAAACTAAAATAATGCAAAGCATGTGTATACAAATGTGTCACAAGCGCAAACACACACTCACACAGCCAGTGACTGCACAGGAGTCAGCTGCGTGCAATTACACACACACACACACACACACACACACACACACACATGCACACACACTAATTTTCCAGGTGTTTCAATACCTCCCTGAATTTGCCCTTGTCTTGTCTTTTTCTCTTTGTTTGTACATGTGAATTTAAAAGTGGTGTACTGTTGCTACCTTTGTAGTATATTAACTTTGCAGAATGTGCTGCTGAAACTGTAACAGAACAACAACACAAACCATCAGCGTGGTCTTTCTGGTTTCGTATCTGCTCGTAAAGCTGCACTGATCCTGGTGTTGTTCTGGTAAACAGGTGTTAAAAAATGGACATTTTCCTTAAGTTGAAACTTTCTTGACTCTCCCATGTTGCACCGCTGTCTTTCTTCATTGTCTTACGCTTTTACCGCCTGTCTCACTCTTTGTTTTTCTGTCTCTCTCTCTCTCTTTGTCACTTCCTCCCTTCTCTCCGTTTTGGCACATGTTGCCACGGTAACCACAGCCTCTTTTTTTTTTTGGCCAAGTTGTAGTGGTGCAGTTTTTAAAGGCCCATATTGGGCTCCTTCATTTACGCACACATGCTATCACACAATCATACACACCCACAAACACCCCCTGTTCACATACACATCATCAACACCTCTACATACTGCTAACACACACACACACACACACACACTGCCACACCTACGCACAGTGAATCTGATTTGTCTCACACACACACACACACACACACACACACTTTCACACACACTCACTCCTTCATTGACATCCCTCTCTGCTTTCAGATTCCACAGGAGATTACCCAGAGTGCTGCTCGCCTGAGGATCATCAAGAAGAGACGGAGAACGACAGATTGGACGTGGAGGACGCACAGTGATTGCAGGAGGAGGTGGAGCCTCAGAAAGACCCCCTCTGCGTCCAGTGAAGCCCCTCCCCTCTGAGGAAGTGCAGTGAGTAGCAGCTTTTTTTTCTTTCTTTTTTTTTTCTTTTTTTGGAGGGAACCGGACTTTGTCTGTATCTGGGGTGATCTCTTTTTTTTTTGAAATATGTGTATCAGCACATCCAGTTTGACTGCTGAAAAAACTGTATTTAGAGCTTACAGTTTAGTTAGTCAAGGCTTTTTTCCTAGCTGGTGTAGTCAAATCTCAAAATGAAGGCTCTATGTTAACCGATAGTTAGCCAGAAGTGACCATATTTGGATGAGAGGGTGGAGATAACCCTAACGCTAGCTGCTAGTTTGGTTAATTGAACAAGACTTTTTCAGGCGACTAAAACAATACAATTAACTTTCAAGAACTGAAATAAAAGTATGAAATCTTTATGAAATCTGTCTATAGAAACCAAAACTGTTTTTGCACCAGGCTGTAAACGTACTGTAAAGTTGGGCATTTTAACATGGGAGTCTATGGGGACTCACTCTTGGAGCCAGCCTCAAGTGGCCATTAGAGGAACTGCCGTTTTTGGCACTTCTAAGTTGGCTTAATTTCTCTCCTGGAGATTGCTGCTTGGTTTCACAGGATAATGACATAACATGTTGCCAAGTTTTGGCTTTGTAGTGATGTTCAAACTGTCTGTAGAAGGAAAAAAAACACTCTTAGTCTGGACAGTACAGTCATGAATCACCCCACCTCAACCAACAGGAAGAATTGTGCAAAAGCTTCTACATGATGATGTTTTTCAACATGCAGCATTTGTGACCAGGTCTTGTGTATTGTTGGTTTAATGGCAGCCCTGCAGGATAGCAGAGCTCGGGCTTTGTGGTGAGAGCTGGAGGAGATGTGACTCCTCTGTTCCTCAATGCAAAAAGTAAACAAGTAACTGACATTTCTGACCTGTTGCAGGTGAGGGTGTGTTTTTGCAGCAGTGGAGGCTCGTCTCGCTTTTCTTTTTTTGTTGCAAACCTGCCATTTTGTCTGTGTGATTTAGTTTTCACCTGCAGTGTAATAGCAGTATCAGATTTGCAGCTGCTTTTTCTAGTGAGATGATTCTATCACTGCAGTGTCAAAGTGCATTTTCCAACTAATAAATTATGCCATGCAAGGGATCCCAAATAGGCTCTCAGTTCCTCGAGAGCATTCGCAAACGGAGCCACAGTGGTGTCAATAGCTGCTTTAACTTAAGTGAGAATGAGAGAGCTCAGATATTAAATTAAATATCCATCTGGAGGTTTTGTAAATCTGTAGCTTAACTTCTGAGAAGCTTTCTGTGGTGACTTTAGGTCTAAAAGCATTTAAATGTTTTAGGAACATGGGAAACTGTTTTTAAAGTTTCTTAAATTAAGAAAGCAGTTGTTAATTTGGAAACCTGTTCCATATGTGATGCTCCACAGGAATTTAGGTAATACAAATCACCCGCAGACTCATTTATCAAGTAAAAATGTTCCAAATAATTAGATGTGAGCATCTGTTGCTCTTCTTAGTTTTATATCAGTGTCAGCTGGATTACTTGTAGACATCTCCTTGGGATGATTAATAGAAGAAAAGAAATAGAAAAAGCAATAATTAGAAGATTTGTTAGTTTTAGTCCTTTTAGTTAGCTAAGAGATGAACATAATAATGGGTATCATGCAGCAACATTCTCTTTTTTTTGTTTAGTAGAAAAAAAGAGAAGTCACCTCCAGATGCACAATACATTCTTAACCATCCCAATCTGCTCTTAACCAGGCATACTAAATGAAACTTTTTGACTCAAAGCCAGACTTTTTTTTCCAGCCAGAATAATAAATTGCTTTTTCATGTCAAATTTGGTTCAGACTATTCAGACTACAGAGCCTCTGCGTTATTATTTATTTCCTTCTTAAATATGGGTGAAACTCATAACCCTCAGCTATGAATTAGCCAAATGGAAGCTAGCAGCACCAACAGCAAGTGATAATTTAACGGATCAGCTGATGTCCCGTACAGTAAACAGTGCCACAAAACTCAGAGTACCTGAGACAGTCAGTGTTGTGGTGCTGCTTAGATGTGTGTAAAACACATCTGTAGTGTGTATATGTGTCTTTGTTTGTGTGTCAAACTCGGACAGCAGAGGAGCAGCAGAGCAGAGCGCCTGTAAATACCACCAAAACACTGTAGAGATTCAATGTATTACATGACTATTTTGGTACAGACATTTACCCGTCATGGGTGGCACACGGCCCTCTGAGATTTTCTTGCTAAACGGAGAGTCCACCCGCATTTGGCGCTTGGTGGTTGGGTGTTAATTTCAGACCTTGATCATAAGTAACCTATTAGCATTGGTAATGTCCCTTAAACACTATGGACAGGTGTCCTGTCCTTATAAGGACATGCCTAAGAATGCGAGAGATGCACCCAGAAAAAAAAAGAAGTTGTTCAAGAAACTTAAACAAAGTAAGAGTGAGATTTTCCAGAGTGTCATTGCTGGTGTTACAAGAAAATCCAAAACCCAGCAATGCAAAACATTTGTGATGCTGTAAATGCATGTGCGCACTAGTGGTCGTCATTCATCTGTCTCATAAAATAGATCTGTGTGATCTCTAAAAACATGTTCTCTGTGTAAGACCTGGATGGCCAGAGCATTCAAGAGCAGCATGTAAGCCATTAAGAAGCTGAACGCAGGCCATATCATCCAAGGGTCTTTAAATCCTTAATTGGGATCAGTGGACCAACAGTATTTCTTTAGCTCAGAAATGTAATTACCCAATCATTACAATTAATCTAACAAACACAATCTAAATTTGATCATGATATTTTTTTATGTTCCTCAAATTAAAACTTGTGTTTACTTGCATTGGACAACAATTTATGGACTGTGAAAATGAGATGTTGTTGTCTTATCTAAAGAATGCTCTAGGCCACTTGCAGAGTTTTCTTGTACCTAAGAGAAGAGCAAAAAAACAAAAAAACACCAGTGAGTCCCAGAGATCAGGGGGTATTAAGAAAATAAGAACAAACTGTGGATACAAACAAAACTGAAGGAATATTTGTTCGTATAGCGCTTCTTGCATGAAGCCCAGTGAGTCAGTATTAAGTGCTGCTTCATCAGCTTTGTATGGAATTCCTTGGAGGCAAAAAAAATCTGCTATGTAGGAGTTATTTTCTCCTAGGTATG
The DNA here is from genome assembly GCF_041903045.1 of Epinephelus lanceolatus. Classification (NCBI taxonomy): domain Eukaryota; kingdom Metazoa; phylum Chordata; class Actinopteri; order Perciformes; family Serranidae; genus Epinephelus; species Epinephelus lanceolatus. Next base: position 36,083,696 of record NC_135749.1, on the reverse strand, counting down.
GGATGTTATCTCCTGTGTAGGAGATAAACCTTTATTTTATGCTGCATTTGGCTGATCTTTTAACGCCCTTTGGATCTTGCGCTAAGTGCTTAATTGTGCGCAGCTTTCTTACTCAAAACAGCTTAATTAAGCCTAAAGTTTATCTCTTACACAGGAGTTATTAGAACCTACGTAAAAGATAATATCTTCTACGGAGGAGATGACATCGCATACATAGGGGATAAACTGAAGCTTTGGCCCACTCAAGCCCAGTTTCCACCGAGCAGTATGGTACAGTTCAGTTTGGTTCGGTAAGCTTTTTTTCCGTTTCCACTGTGAAAAGATGTGGATGGTACCTAGCACATAGATCTGGTACTAAAAGGTGGAGCTGTGAACATTGCAGTCCGTTCAATGGTCAGTAGCGGACATTCACTCTGCTCAGGGCTGAGTTGTGGCTGGTTTTGAAACTCATGTCGTTGTTCCTGTGGGCTACAGTAACACTAAACCCCTGAGCTTGCCTGAGAAGGACTAAATGCACAAATGTGCTATTTTTAAATATCCCATGGAGAGAGACTCTCACTGCAGCCTGTTCTATTTTGTTCTGAAAATGTTGCGTGTAACTCTGTTGTGTGGATGATAAATGAGGTGCAGACTTCCATCTGTGTCACCGATAATGAGTAAATACAGTGAGTGCCAGATGGAGCAGTGAGTGACAACAACCCACATTTAAGGGTACTGTTTGTGGTGGAAACGCTTAATGGACGAAGGGTCTAGGTACCATGTCTGAAGGGTTACTTTTGGTTCCAGAGGTACTATACTTAAAGTGTTTGGTGGAAAAGGGGGTAGAGTCTGCCTTTTTATTTATTTATTTATTTTTTATCTTCCATAGGCTTCCATAGCTTTGTCACAGTTATTCTAAATAATCCCTAACTGCAGTGCAGATGGTTACAAATCTAACATATTTGCAGCCACAAACATCAAAAATTACCCATGAGTCCTGTGCTTGCACTAGTTATCCAGCTAGTCAGAGAGACACTTGTAAAACAAACAGTTTGTAGACCTGAATTGTTACTCACCTAAACTGCCTGTATAAACAGAGGGAGATGAGGTGAGACTGAAGTCACATGTCTAAATGTAACCAGGAGAACATCTAACAGCTCAGCGTGAAAGTTTTAATCCCTAAACTGTGTTCGATTATAAAACATGACACAAGGACAACACAACTTTACATACAGAACAAAAAAAACACACTGTAACTTAAAAAAAAATAGTCATTTTATCTCCTTTGTATGTGTCACCCAGGACAAGCAGCTGTATAAGAGTGTGGGAGAAACTGTCAGAAAGTCTACACATTTTGTAGTAAAGAGTGAAGCCACAAATCTCAGAGATTTGTTCAGAGCCTCGGTCGGCAGCGATGAGTCAGTCAGAGGAGGTTTCTGATCAGGAGCCTCGGAGGAGAAAATCCAGGAGGAGAAACAGAGGACCAGATTACTAGTGGATGGTCTGGTAGAGGAAGAAGAAGAGTGGGGAGAAACAAAGGGAAATATTCATGTCAACTCAAATTTACTTAAAGTCTCACCTTTTGATATACACGATTGAAACAAAGCAAAAGAACTAAAAGTTTCAGTGGGGAAGGGGAGAGGATCATCTCATCTCCACTGGCTGAGACAAACTGGTCTCATTTTTTTAACCGAAATTACACACTGGTGTCAGGTACAGTCGCTTCTCGTCCACCAGGAAGATGAAACATTAAAGTAAAAACAAACCCAGCCTCACATCTTGGGCTCTTTTGTCCCTTCAGTGTCCTTCAGTCCCACAATAAAGTTGGACAATGTGAGGCATTTAGAGGTATTTACTCGCCATGCATCCAGTCGGTGTTTGCTCTTATTTCTTTAGTTTGCATTGGAAGGCTTTAGTACAAAGTGTTCTTATTTTCTCCTTCTCTCTACCCAACACAATTCTGCATCACTAAAGCCAGGCGTACACTGTAAAAGATGAGCTCATTTCTGACCAGATTCTCCAGCTGCACAGGGTGGGCATATTCAACATTTTGTATGTATTGTATCACATTTCTAAAAAGACGTAGTATGTGAGCTGACTTTTTCATTGATATGGTGGATGGTGCTATTTTGGCAGCTGCCTGCCAAACTGCAGACCACTGCTGACCACTGTTCAAGACCAACAAACAACAAAACAATCTGTTTTTGAGCAAGGTATTGAGGCGTTCGTGGTAGCGTTTTAGCCACCAGAAGTGGGTGTTTTTAAGTGACCCTTTGCTGTATATCCACCGGGGATAGTGCCATGAAAAATGGTTGTTTTTTTACTGAGATAGTACTGAGTTTCCTGCTGGGATAATGCCACCAAATCTATTTTCTGAGCCCAAACATGATCTTTTCCCTGTCGTAATTATAGAAAACAAGTGTAGCACACTCTGGCTCCATATGCATTTCTTTAATTTTGATGATGACGTTTCACGCTTTGGACCTTCCTCAAGATCAACAACAATTATACTAAGACACAGGTACACTGATCTGTTATAAAGGCCACACCTTTGTCACACAGCTGATAACGATTAGATCATGAGGCTACACCATTAGGTTGAGCAAGTCAAGTTTTCCAAACCATAACCAATAGGGGTGTAAAGATACATTTATCTGGATTGATGTATCGATTCAGTGACCAGCAATCCAATATCATCAATGCAACGAGAAAACATTGATACATATTGTCCTCTTGAGGATAGTCCCTAATTTTTAAATTCCCATAATGTGTCTATCGCCCCATTTCTATCTAAGCACACTTCCTTCCTAAACATTCAATCAGTGCTAGTGGCTTTATGCCAGACAGATAATGTCACGCAGCCAAGAAAAAGACAATGAGGATATTTACTGATGTCATCTCATATCGATTGCAGGCCCCGGAATTGAACGGAATCAAAATCGTATCATGGCAGACTTTGTGATATAGGCATATATCATTATCTTTGTCCTAAGAATCGATATATTATTGTATCCTGATGAAGCTAGTGATTTACACCCCGTGTGCCCACACCTAACCATGCATTCACCACAGCATTGCTGAAACGTAAAGTTTCAGCGTAGCTGCTACATAATAATGTGTAAATGTGAGATACTCATGGTGCCAGGTAGCTCACCTTGGAGAGCAGGCTCCCCAGGTACAAAGGCTATGTCCTTACTGCAGCAATCAAAGGTTCGATTCCAACCTGTGGCCCTTTGCTGCATGTCACCCCCTTTGTCTCTATCACTGTCGTATCAAATAAAGGCTAAAAATACAGCCCAAATGTAATGTTTTTGTAGATGGCAGATAGGTACAATACCAACATTTTTTTCTGGCTATTGGGTTGGTGGTCCACAGGCGTGGATGAGCATTTTTACTTTCTATTTTACACGTACAGGGCGTTTACATTGCAGATGATTTACTCTTACAGTAGGAGTTGGACATAAACTCCTACATTTATAAAATTTTAGCTTTAGTGATTCATTTCTTGTTTTCTAACCTACTCATGTATAGTTTTAAAGCTGTGTTAAACTAAAAACAGGCCGGTTTTCTAACTCATTTAGTTCAAGGCAGAATTTAAGAATAAATATAGAGACAGGAGCTTCTAGCACATAGAAATCTGTAGAAACAGTTCTATGTAGATACCGCTGATAAAATGTATAAAGAGAAGTGGCATTGTGAAGAGAAGAAAAGGAATGAGAGCAATGGATGAGGATTGAAGAGTCACACCTGGAAGGCCGAAAGATTTTTGGGTGAGTAGGAGAGGGCCGAGGCAAACTTTCGCAACAGAAAGTGGCTCCAGGAAAAAGTCAGACACTTTAAAAGATGTGACATTTCATCTCCCAAAATTCAAAACAGAGGTCTCTGCAGATTGTGCCTTTTGCAGTGTTAAAAAGTGTAGATGGAGTGAGGAGGAAACAGGAGGAAGAGGAAAAATCATATTTGAGAGTGAAGTATTAAATGACTTGACAGCGGAAAAGAAGAAAATGAGGGGTAGAGTTGAGAGGAGATGGAAGGAGATTTGATACTTGAGGAGGAGAGAAAAAGGGCTAATGGAAGAGACACGTACTTTAAACTGTATATACATTCAGAGCCAGGAGGGACGACAGCAAGAAGAGAATCTGAGCTGCTTTTTGGATCAGGTAGAAAAGTGTGTGTGGAAAACAGCGTCGATCCCTCCTCAGCTGGAACCAACATGCTCGGTTCAGCAGGTTCATGCAGTAACAGTTTAAACATGGCAGCGTCCGCAGCCTCTGGTGCCCCCGCGGCGCTAAACTAAACCCACTTTGTAGTCCGAGCTGCCACGGAGGCTGCACACGTTAGACTATTGTGTAATTTGGGCCGGCAACACATTTGGGGGAACTCTTAACAAAGCTTGGTTCAGTAGAGGCACTGCAGTTTGTGTGTTAAAAGTTTTGGTAACCACATCTGGAGCTGTCATGGAGGTCCAGTGAAGAATATTTGTCATAAGGATAAATGTTTCACAACCAGGAGAGAAACAGACAACTGACAGACAACAGATTCAGTCAGCAAAGTTAAGTCTGAAATGGTAATTTGTTTGCTGCATGGTGCTTTCAAACTAAAGAGGCGCTAAACTATTGCTAAACAAAGCGTTTCCCGTGTTTGCACGCATGCGCACAACAAATTCCCTCACTGGAGGATAATCCGAAAATGATTTGTTTAGCAAAAATAGTTGTTTGGATTTCCGTGTGCCCACAAATGGATACAAGACACTTGGATAATGCTGCACAGGGATTTTCAGAAAGCTTTTTACACGTTTTATAACCTTTTTGCTGTCTGTCGTTTGGACTCCGTTGAAGTCTGATATGCTTTTATTTTTCGACCGCCCCGCTCTCCTTAACGCCATTTGATAGAAAACTCTTTCTCGGAGCATAGAGAGCCTAGGGAGGTGAGTACTATATAACATTTATATTGTTTTGGGGAAAATATTTCCTTTAAGCCTTTAATATCTTGGCTGCCTTGACCAAATTAGGATTTTAGGCTCCAGATAACTTGGCGGTGAGCAAAAACCCACAACTCCATCCTTTCATTCTGATTTCACCAAAACTGTTTTCATGTTTCTCTACAGTCAGTCTGGCTTCTATTTACTATGAAGTGCTCTTCAGATTACTTTACAGCCAGTCAGTCACGGTACAGAGATGTCTTTTCAGTGCAATTAACATCATCAGAAGTTGTACAATGAGGGATGCTTATAAAAGTAACCACTACATAAAGTAACAGCTGAATACAATATGGCAGATGTCCAAGACCTGCCGAAAGAGTTTGTTTGTCTAAGTTTCGGTGTGGAAATCATAAGTTACCTATCTCTGAGCGCAGGTATGATCGTGAAAATGTCCCCCGGAAATGTACTCTTTGTTTGACTGGCAATCGAGGAGACAAATATCATTATGTACTTGTGTGTTTTTTTTTCTGATAAAGAGAGAAGAGAGTTGGTCGGACAGTTCTATAGAGCAAATCCAAATATTTATTATTATTATTATTTATTTAGTTTCAAAAGTTAATGTCATCTCGAAAAGTAAAGGTCTTGTCAAATTTGTTGAAACTTTTAAAGAAAATCTTGAATAGTTTCTCTTGATTTGCTTTGACTTGTATGTATGTACACAAATTCTGTTTTATTTATTTTGCTGTGCTTTGGCTGCCACCTGTTCTGATTTGTTAATGTTTTTTGTTGTCTGCCCCTTATACCCCGGGGAGGGGTCAAAAGGAATAAATGAAATGAAATGAAATGAAATGAAATTCCTTGGCTACAAGTACACCGTTACATGTAGCTACATGTAAGGCTAACATGTAATCTTGGTTGCTGACGTTGTTAATTTCTTTCTGATTTTGGAACATATTCCTGCTGGAACATGTGCGATTGTGTTAAGAAGATTTTATTGGTGATTTTTTACCACAAAAAGTCCAGCTATTCTCAGTCACAATTATTCCCTTGCTGCAAATGCACTGCTACATGTAGCTACATGCTAATGTCAGGTTAACATGTTATCTTGGTTGCTGATGTTGTTAATTTTCCCCTGATTCCGATTTGTATTCCTGCTGGTTGTTTTCCAGTTGTGTTTAGAAGCTTATATTGGTGATTTTATTTTTTTTTCTAACAGTACAAAGTACCATTATTCTTTGTTTGAGCCGTTCTCCCACTGAAAGTACACTGCTAACATACATGCAGCTACATGCTAATGCCAGGGTATCATGTATCTGCATTTTTTACCATTAAAGCATATAAATACGTTCTAGTAGAAAATACAAGCCTGACCCTGAAAATGAGTGTAATAGGTCCCCTTTAAATTTATAACTCAGTGCCACTTGATCAACTTTTTTGGTTGTCCTGTATGCCATTGGATAGAAAGTCAGACAAATAATTTGTTGAATTTAATATTAGATAAATCTTTGAAAAATTTGAATTAATCAATATATAGAATAGTATAAATGTATAAACAAGTGGTGTGTTAAAAGTGTCAGGATATCAGGGTAACATTAGAACCTATCACAAACAATTTAATAGCACTGGTCTGCCTGATTTATGCCCCCATAGTTATACATGACTTATGACTTGTTGGTGTGTGAAAGAAAAGTGCCTCCTGAAACACAAATATTGTATTCATTTTGTGCGTGTGCATCTCTGAACCCGTCAGCAACTTTTACCATTCCCGCCTGCATGTAAGATCTCTCCTCTGCAGCACCAACACCGTATCATAGTCACCAGTCTAAGGGCTCGCCAGCACAGAAAACCTGACCATCCGAAGCCAAAATCTACCAGCTCTTGGCTGCGGTCCAGTCAGCTTTTTCAACGTTTTCCTGGGCTGCAGCCAGCCTGCGGGCCGGTGCCAGCCCCACTGGGTGCTCGGGAAGGTTTGTTTTCACAGCCCTTCTGCTTTATTGAATGGGCTCTGTGAAGCTCAAGGGGTGGAGCACCGTGCTAACACTGCCGGGGTGATGGGTGCAGTTTGCACATGGGTCATCCCTGCTAAAAATATTTGCATCGAAGGTGCTACGAAGCACCGCGAATGAATGCATCCACCAAATGGCACATTGCTGGGGTTGCAGAAACGGCTCTGCACCTGATTATTCAGTGTTTTTTTTCCTCTTGTTGCTCACATGGAGGCTTCTTTAGTCGTTTTCATGCTGAGTGAGTTTCATGACCCTCGGGCCTCTGAAGCCTGATTAAAAACCGACCGTATCATTTAAAGAATGAATGGGCATTAGGAGAAGATAATACTGTTTTCTTCTTCTCTGTAAAGCTTGCAGATACGTGGCTTTATCACCGCTGAGATATATCTGAGTGTATGTATTGCTGCACAGTTACAGCTTGCAGCTATTATGATTCCTCTTATGAATAAGATTATTTGTCTTCATTATGCGATGAATCAAAATATTTAACATTTCAGCTGCAGCTGATCTAAATGTTTGAATATTGCTGGTATGTCTCATAATTAATTGTGGAACAAACAAAGACTGCACGATTAGTGTGATGCCCTAATGTTGTGTCACTCTCTGATCATACTGTTGTTGATAAAATCGCCATCTGTTACCTCCAAATGCTGCTGCTGCTGCTGCTGTAGTCTTAAATGTGAGTGGCGGTGGCGGCGGTGTTGAAGCAGGAAGCGAGCAGGGATCTGAACCAGCGGTGGGAGTGTGAGGAGCGGTGCAGGTACAGTGTGAGGGCTGATGGGATCTCCACAACCGCTGGTGGAGGTATCGACTACGTGGGAGAGAGTGACTCACCCTAAAAATCCACATGCACACACCTGTGGAGGAGGTGTGTGTGTGGGCAGCCAGCGTGGCCGGGCAGATTGCTGCTCGCCTCTCTCGCTGAGCTGTAGTATTTAACCGTAGCCTCGCTGCTGCTGAACTTCACCACCACAGCACTCCATTTCTTAGTTTTTTCTCTGTTTTTTTTTTTATTTTATTTTATTTTTTTTGTGTATGTGTTTTGTGTTTGTGTGTCTTTGTGTTTCCCACTAACACACCTGTGCCAGAGTTGCTGCGGTGGCTGGTTGTAGCAGGAGACATTTTACTTGGTGATTCACTTGTTTTGCTTGACGGTTGTGTGTGTGTGTGATTCCTCTGAGGTCTCGGGTGTTCAGTTTTTTAACTTTTAGGTTGTCTTTTTTTTTTTTTTTTATTCCTCTCCCCCTTGCTGTGAAATGTTGTGTGGTAGTGGGTGTTGTGTGTTGAGAAATGTGTCATCTGAAAAATCTGTCCAGATCCTGAATTTCTAGAAATGTTCACAGCAATTTCAGCAAGTGTGAGTGAATTTCGACACATTAAGTGTATATCAGTTCATACCACAGAGTGTTAATTTAACTCCTTTTTAAAGTTGCTGTTTTGACACTCTGTTGGAGTAATTATTCGTTCTTTCTGTAGTTAAGATTTAACACTCCTCGACAAGAGTGTACACTGTTAGACCTGAGCTCCCCCACAGTGTTAACTATACAGGTGTTACCTCCACGTTAACACTGTCAGGTATAAATATGGTTTTATACAAATATCTCAGAAATCACATCCAATACAATGAGCAGTGAAACATAAGTGAAACCGATGAAGGCTGTACCAGGAACATACAAAGAAGTGTAATTAACTGACCAAACATCACTGGTTGTTTTTCTTGTTCTTGTTTTAAAAACAGAGATTGGTGTGTTCTTTATGACAGTATTCATCTTGCAAAGCTAATTATGAAGTTATTAAATACAAAATGCACCCAAATGTTACTTTTCTTTGAAGATGAACTTCGAGATAACTCTAACATGTGCGTGCTCTACACTTTTCCTCACTTTTGATTCCACCTTTTCTGTTCCAACAACATTGAGATTTTCATTACTGTTTAGGGATAATTACTAAAGTAAACTTCAGTTATTTAGATCTTTTGAAAACACTGTTACAAAGTACTTTTTAGAACACGATTAAATAGTTTACACTGTCAAGCAATAAAAGCTAAACAAACAACAGATTTACTGTTAAAAAAAAAAGCCTTAGTCAGTGGTTAGCGGTTCATTGAACAACCGCAGAGAATATTTTTGGTTGCATTTGTAATGAAGACACAGTGAAAAACAGAAACAAAACGAGCATCATATGGACTGTATTCATAATAGATACACTACAATAATATAAGTAACCAACGCCAATTAATCAGTCAATTAGAGTGTGTGTGTGTGTGTGTGTGTGTGTGTGTGTGTGTGTGTGTGTGTGTGTAATGTGTCTGCAGCTATACATGTCTCTAAAATGAAGCTGCTAACTTACTGGGTTGACTTGGGGGGAAACAGGATGGCCATAATGTGTCCGCAGCATAGTCACCTGGCCATCATGGGTTGGGATGGCGCTACCTGCAGTAGTTGCTAACGGAGAGGTGCTACTAGCTAGCTTCTGCCTGGTCAATGCGCAGTGCAGAGCAGCTAGCTAACTCATTGAGATCAGAGGGTGGGCGGTGAGCACAATGTTTTTGCACGTTAATGCAGCTAGCCGGCTGTCTGTCAGCAAAACCAACAAAAAATAAAAGGCAAAACATTTACAACAAAACATGGGTAGTTCTTCAAATGCACTTCTAAAGCTCACCGAGTCAGTGGAGCACCAGACTAACAGGAGAGGCCTCTTGTATTTTATTGTATTTCATGTGATTTTGCTTTTTTTTTTTTTTTCATAAAAATTAACAGCTTAGTTACCACTTAATGGGTGTTGGGCTATCAAAGGTGAAATTAACTGAAACTGACATCCCTACTAATGTTACTAGCCTACAGAATTTTTTTTACCCATCTTCAAGTAAACTATGCTAAAAGGAATAGCATGTTTTGCCACAGCATAGAGGCATTAAAAATCTGTTTCTGTTAAATCTATTACATGTTCATACATTTAGTTTAGCATCACTTGTTCACATTAACGTGAAAATAATCTGGGATTTCAACTTTCTGCAAATGCAACCTAATGCAACCTAACCATCCCTGTATGCAGCAGAGCACATATACAGGCTGTTGTGTTTTTTTCTGATGCCATTATAAATACAGGAAGAAAAGACTGTAGCCAGATCCAAGAAGTCAGAGAGAGAGAGAAACACAATTTAAAAGACGCATTACAAAGTTACTTTAGCGGAGCTATCCATTCAGCACGACATCACAAAACAAAAGTCTTCTGTTTTTCACATGACTTATACTTTCTTTTTCCCATTGGTGCCTTCTGTTTCCTGACTTTTAGTGTTTTAAGCAGCCCATAATATTTATTAGATCTAAGTAGGAGGTAATAGTTAAAGGAGTTTCAAAAGTTTTACTAGAAATCTTCCACTTTTAATTTTAACAACAATAATCATTTTGTTGACCTGATAATATCATGTTAATATTTCCTCACATTTCACCTTCTTTTTGTGGGATAAATGCCCACCTTAAGTTCCAGAAGTGTTTTCTCATCAACAAAAAAGTTCAGTTAGAGAAAGCTTCCCTGAATCTGTGATTTAACACCAACTATTTCTTCTTCATAAATGACTCAAACAAGCCAGAGTTAAATGAACTCTTCATAGAGGTTTGTGAAGGTTCTCATCAACACCAAAACTGAAACTTTTAAATTTAAGACTCTAAAAATCTGCCCATTTTCAAACTTTAATCAACTTGAGGTTTCTGAAGGTTTAAAGTGGCTCCTTGTGGGTGTCTCTCCAGCCCAAAGATGCTCAGGAGCCCCGTCCATGAACGATAAGGAGGTCAGGATTTAAGCTGCACTTCTCTCCCAGACACAGTTTTTGGATATTTATCACCAGCCCCCCCCCCCCCACCCCTCCATTCGGCGAAAGCAGCTCAGTAACACTGGAGTTTATCCAGCACCACATAATTGAGGCCATGATGAAGTCAAGTGTTTTTCAGAGTAATGAGTGTTAGACTGTTTTATTCTGGAAGGTAGTTCCACCTCACAGCTCCCCCCCAATCAGACACCCACCCACCAACGCATTTGTTCAATTTTGTTAAGTGCCACTCAAGAGATATTCCTCAAAAATAAAAAAAATAAAAAACATTCTCAAATAGATTTTTTGGGGGGTGGGGGATGGGGGGTTAGAAAGGTGCCGATTTTACATGTTTTTAAGAGCTAAAGTAACAGCAGAGATAGAGATTTTAAAGGTAACTTATCCAATTACAGTTGGAGAAAATGTGGTTGCTGTGTTCAAAATGGAGACGGGAAACAAGCTAATTGCGGCAGAAGAAAGCACCCAGATGACCCACGTTTAGCCCTACTGCTAATGATCAACAACTTACTCAATTCTTAGATGCATTTGTCAGAAATCACACGAGCCTGTGGCTGAAATCTGGTTTGAAGTTGGTAGTTGGCAGATAATTTTTTGAAATGCGGAGACAGAAGTTTGGCAGTGACTTCTCAAGAGTGGAGGTTTGGTTTCAGAGGAGGAGGCGGCACAAAGTAGTTAAAAAAAGTGATTGCTATTTTCTGCATTTCTATAAATGAAGTTTGTTACTGTGTTTTCCAAAATAATGGCAATAAAAAGGTAAATCTCTGTATTGTTAAACGGTCACTCTGCTGATTTAAAGATAGTCACAAAGAGCTGAACTCATTAGAGAGTTGACATATCAGGAGAAAAATGACATGCAAAAAATCAAGGTACAGACAGACACAACACACACAATACACATGTTAATACTCTGGTTTATGGTCAGCCAACACATTTTCATCCCAACCCGCCATATACTGATGCTTGGTCAGTGGACCTACACTTCAAAATATGACGTGCTAGGTACCCTCTTGCTTCGGTTTTGGGTGTTCAGGGATGGCGTGTCATTTTGCGCTTGTTGCATGCATTGTGTCTTTCACAAAATGGGCTTCTGTTTTCATTGGAAAGGGACAGTTTCTACTCGTTAAGGGCATATAGTCTCTTTCCAAAAAACTTAAAACATAGATAAAACACTTTGTTTTTAGGTTTACCTCCTTATGCTTTGGCTACAAAAGTCCATATGGTTGTAACTTATGTAATGCAACATCATGTGTCATACATCATTTGACATACGTCAGTAGCGTTTCATGTCACACATACTGGCACCAGACGTTGCACTAGACTTTTTCCTCGCCGGTCATTTTGACCAACAGGGTCATAAAAATCTGGTCATAATCTATTTTTACCGGTCATTTTAATTTTCCTTTTTAAATGATAATAAAGATATTCAAAGACATTTAGTTTTCATTTGTTCGTTTTTAATAAATCCAAAAAGCAAGTTATAAAGTGTGCATTAATAATGACATGAACGAAAAGATGAACAGACATCCACACACCGCAGTGCTTCAGTTCGGCGTCTGGTCTATTTTTCACTCGAGCCGCGAGCACTTCTGTCAAGCTGGATAGAGCGGATCGTACCAAACAGGAAGTCGGACACAGAAAAGACGAGAGAATCCAGCCAATTTTCAAAATAAAATAACAACAGCATGCACTGTGGAACGTGAGGAGAAAATACTGTGTTTATAATTTAAAATAACACAACAGTGCATAACTGAACACATTTTTCAATACCCTAATCACTTCATTACAATTTTAATTTTGTGTCACCGAGCCTACAGGCATAACTACATAAATAAAATGGTCAGAACAATATGCCCTATTCATTCAGTGTTTATCCAACACGCTCAATACATGGACATGCAATGACAAATTGTCATTAACTTATTACGTTATAAAAATGATTAAAATATGGACTTACCCATGTTTAAAATGACCTGTTGAAGTGAAAAAACGAGTACTGACGGAAGCAGACAAGTAGAGTCGATGTTTAACTGGCGCGGAGAGCGCAGGAGAAATGCGCTGCCTGTGTGAACAGTCAAGCGCCTGGGAGTATACTCGCAGGACTTTTGCGGCACTACCACATCTGGTCTGTCCAGGGCGTTATGTCAACAACGCTACATGAAGCAGATGAATGACTTTTTCTCTGCAGTGTGAAAACGGCAGCCACTTAAACCACTGACTGTGCACTCCGCCGCCAAGTGGGCAGGGGTGGTAATTGCAACCGGTCATAATGACCAACGGCCTTCAGATTTCCCGGTCATTGTTGTAAAAAAACGGTCAATGACCGAGAATATCCAGTTAACGCGACCCCTGAGTGGCACACCACATTGTTATTAGAATAACTCCATTGACTTTTGGTTTCACACAGGAAAAGCAACAGCGGGAGTCCAGAGTTTGTTTGACCCATCCACCTCCCCTCCAACCCTCTGTATGCGAGCTTTCTCGCTCTTTATCTTACAGTTGTTGCTCGTTGCGTCAGAATCAGCTACTGCCCAGTATGTATTATACCGCCACAGGGGGTGCCTCTGTGCTTTGGTGTGTGATGCTGAGATTCACTGAAAAAGCGGTGGTATTTGACAAGTTGCGCAAATATGGTCCATGGTCAATGCCATAGAGACGTCCAAAAGAGAATATTGGTAAATATGGATAAGACGGAAAATGTGGGAAGAGAAAGAAGTAGAATTACATTCAATAAAAAGTCCCAAGCTGGACTGAAAATGTTGATGCTCTGATTTATGGTCAGCACCTTAAAACCTCTAAATGATTACCGCTATCACCCTAGTCTCGTGTCGCCAAACCTATCTCCACAGTGCTGTGTCTGCACTAGAGAAAGCACACATTATCATTCTGCTATAGGGTAAAAATGCTCTGTCTTGTTTGTGTTCTTTTAAACCAATCACAATCGTCTTGGATGGCGCTAAGCCCAGGATGCAGCAATGGTGTCCTTACAAAATAGTTTCGGGGGGGACCGATTTTGGTGGAAAATTTGCATTTGGTGAGGTAAGCACCGCTAAAATATCTCATTCTCTGCAACAGAAAATGTCACAAAAAACAGTACAAAACAACAGTTAAATGTTTACTGATGAAATTTGATAATTACCTCTGCTAAGGAGGTTATGTTTTCACCGGTGTTTGTTTGTCTGCAAAATAACTTGAAAAGTTCTGAGCGGATTTTGATGAAATTTTCAGGAAAGGTTGATAATGGGACAAGGAACAGATGATACAATTTTGGTGGTGATCGGTTGAAGCGAAGTGGAGTGCTCTAGTCTGATATCAAATTGATAATAGGTGCTATAGAGGTGAAGCTTGGCTGTACTTTAGCTGTGGAGGAACTCACTGGAATACACAATATAAAGAATATACTAGAATACACTATAAGTACACTTAACTGCAAATCCTATATAGATATACACATGACAATACACTACCAGTATACATGAGATAAGTTAGATGGGAGAGGTGAGAGTTGCTTGTCAGTTTTGAAGTCTATTGTGACCTGTAGCCTTTTGGAAATGTGTTTGTTCAGTGGTTTTAACAGTGGGATACACAAGTGTATGAAATGTTTCTTATTTTTTTTATAGTGAAAATAGTTTACCAAAGTTGCCAGAGGCAAACTTTTACTTCAGTCCCCAGCAGGACAATTTAGTCCGTCTTTTACACTCGCACTTCACTGGACCCTTTAAAACCACAGACAATTCGCTAGCTGTATGTGGCTCTAGCACAACTTTTTCACGACAATATCACAGACGCTCGTGTAAAATGGAACGGAATGGGACATTTGTGAAGTCAATGTGAGTGTTGAATGCTGCTACTGGAGTTAAAAGATGTGGCAAATCAACTTTGTCAGAAAATGGAGCAACATTGGACGGAGTCTTGGCTCTTCTGAGGTGGGTTCACATGTTGTTTCATTTTTTGTGGATCTTACCAACAATTCACAGAGAGAGCAAAGCAGATATGCCTTATTGCACGATCCAAATCCTCAAGGTCAAAACCTGCCATTTCAGTGTATTGGTGATTAGCTTGGAGGTTGTTGTTGTTGTGTTTCCCATAGCAAAGGGGGCTTTGAAAATGGTAGGATGCAGACTGCAGACAGGGAGGAAGAATGCCAACCAATGGCAGGTTTGTAGCCACAGTTTACATCCGTTGAGACAGACGACTATAACTCTAATAACATGCAGAGAAAGCGGAAGTAGTCTTCCCCATCAGACTGCATAAAGTCCCAACAACCATCACCAATGACAGAGCAGCATGTGTGTAACTTGCAGAGATAGTGCCAGTGATGTACTGTAGTTATAGCAAAGAAATAAGTTCTTTTTTG
This sequence comes from Epinephelus lanceolatus, assembly GCF_041903045.1. NCBI lineage: Eukaryota > Metazoa > Chordata > Actinopteri > Perciformes > Serranidae > Epinephelus > Epinephelus lanceolatus. The sequence goes on along the minus strand of NC_135749.1, from coordinate 36,068,607 downwards.
TAATTTTATGTTTTCAGGAACACCTTCATGTCACTGTGGGTCACATGTCGCAGCAGTGTTAACACTGTGAGGAGAAACGTGGAGAAATGTTAACTGGGGACCGACTGAGGAAGAGAAACGTTGCAGTGGTAACTGGGTTATGAATAAAAACAGATTTTAATGTGGCTCAGGTGTTTTGTTGTAGCGAGAGTGTCTGGTTTCACAGAGCTGAGATCATATTTCTGCTGTTCAGAGGTGGTACGCTGCGATACTTCACTGATATCAAACAGTACTCCCAGTGAAGGCCAATTGGAGATAGACTGCTGGGAAATTTCTAAAATTACTATTCCAAATTTACAAGGTGGAGCGCTGCCACTGTTAGACAGTTTAGGGAGAGCCGCGGTGCGTAAACCGTTTTAGTTCGTCTCCTGCTGTGATGCAATCTGTTACGAGCATCAGTCAAATCACCCTCTCTGTTAGAGGATAAGAAAACACAGCCGTCAGCCAAGTCGGTAAACTCGGTAAACATTATGGAGGATTCCCCAACCTGCATTTACTCTGCAGATCGAGCTGCAGTGTTTGTGCTCTCTCAGAGGGAGGCTGCAGCATTTAGAGAATTCCTACAGGTACTTTTAACACATGCAGAGGTCCTAAATGTCTACATAGGAAATGAAATACAGGCTTTTAAATGTGGGCATCCTCTTTTTCAGCATTTTACTTGAGGCGTTTTCTTCTTCATCTTCTTCTTTTTCCTCTTCTTTTTCTTTTACTTCTCTTTATGTCCACTTTGATTAATTCAGAATAGTTAGAAGCACAATCTGCTTCCTGTCTGCTTTACTGAACACAGATGGGCTTTATGTCCCCAAATATTTAATTTCCTGGTGTTCATTTTTTATTTTTTCTGCCTATTTATGCTTTCACAACTTTCATAACAACTGCAGGAGATAGCAGACATATCTTCAGAATAAATGAGAGTTCAGAAACTTGGAGAATCTTTAACAACCAGAATGGAGAATTTTGTTAACACACCTCATGTTGGTCACCAATCTGTACGTCTGAAATGACTCATTCATTCACAAGGAACAGTAAATGACGTGTTCACACGTGCATGTACAAAGTGTCAGACATTTTCTTGTCTCTGAGAGAATGAGCCTGGAGCTTGTGTGTCTTGCAGGTTTGTAACGGTTTTTATCGTAGTGCTGAACCGTTGAGGTATGGGGATCACGGTCTGGTGCACACAGCCACAGGCAGAGTACACAATATGTAGGGCACTAGTTTCCCGGCGCAGCGCAGGGTGGTGCAGGGTGGCGAACCCCGCGCAGAGCTAGTTTCGAGCAGCGCACACATCCCTCTCAGCCAACCACAAACAGCCACAGCATCAGATAGGGAGTATATATTCAGCATCTGTCATCTTAGAAAAGTCAAAAGAAAAGAAACAGAGTGAGACTGCGAGAGAGAAAGAGAGAGTGCACGCACACGAGAGAAACGCAACATTGATTTACAATTGTGGTGACCTCCTCCCAGCCTACCTTTGCATCATCAGCCCGTGGAGGTCTGCTCACAGTTCCATATATTCGGACACTATGAGCACACCTCCCGGACCAAAACATCAGTTTCTTCCTGGGAGAAGTTTGGCCGCCTGACGCTGCTGCTCTCTTCTGCCGGGTCCATGTCATTGGTTCGACAGCCCATTGCTCCGACATCCCGTTAGTCCGACGGTCCGTGGTGCTGAACGGCTCTCGGTGGGCGTATTTCTACCTTGATGGTGCGCCGCAACCGGCTCTGGGTCAGCTGGGAAAGGCTTGAGGCGAAGCAGGCTCACAGCTTATGTGTTTGTCACTTTCTTTTTCATTTTAACCCACACCATGAGCTTTTCCTGACCCTAACCAAGTAGTTTTTGTGCCTAAACATAGCCAGACCTTAACCACAGGGCATCATGATGATTTCGGAATGGACTTCGGAACAATGAGTTTAATATGGTCGGAACAATGGGCTGTCGGACCAATGGGCAGTTCCCCTTTCTGCCATGGCGAATTGAGTAAACTCTCATTACGCCTTTGCGCAGCGCATTTAAGGGTGAGGAGAGGGGCTCATTTGATTGGTGTGATGTGTGTAAAACCCACTCCACGCCTTCTCTCCTCCCTCTTTCCGACTTGCACAGGTAGGAGGGACGGAGGGAGAGGAGTAGCTGCGCCAGGCGCACGGTGTGCCAAACTTGCAAAATCCGTGTGGCCACACCCAGTTGCGAAGCGTAGGTGCGCTGCGCCTCCGCCTCACCTGGTCTGTGAAACTAGAGCCCGTAGAATGATGCGAAAAGTGTGGAATCAAAGGTCACAAACCAACATATGCTAAGGTTAGCACAACAAGCTGATTGTTGTGCAAGTCAGTCACACCATGATGAGCACAAATGAAGCAGTGGAACTGGAAGACCTGCCTGCAGGTTCCTGCTCAGCTACAACAGTAGTTGAGAGAGAGTTGTGTGTAAGATGAGGACGGTGTATCGACATTGCTTCGCCGTTGTAGGGTCTTGGAATAGAAATGTTGTGGCACATTCAACAGCATAACCTTTATTTTCAGTTTCATAGCACTGGATGGATTGATGGATGGCCTTCATTGATCCCCCACTGGGACATTATTGTGTTAGGGCAGCAGGTTGTATTAACGCAAAATATCAATACAAAAATAAATAAATGAATAAATTTAAATAACTCAGTACGGAATACAAGAAAAAAAAACCTTGGCACTCACTGTAAGTATAAAAAACAATATAAAGAATATACTAGAATACACTAAAAATATACTTAACTACAAATACTAAATATATATACACAGGACAATACACTACCAGTATATACATTAGATTCATTAGAGATGAGAGAGGTGAGAGTTGCTTGTCAGTTTTGAAGTCTATTGTGACCTGTTGCCTTTTGGAAAAGTGTTTGTTCAGTGGTTTTAACAGTGAGTTACACAAGTGCATGAAATGTTTCTTTTTTTTTTTTTTTTTAATAATGAAAATAGTTGACCAAAGTTGCCAGAGGCAAACTTTGGTCAACTACTTTCAGAAACATATTCTTATGTATTTGTTGTTGTTTTTTCTTTTTCCCATTGACCAAACTTGCCTCGAACTGTGACTTCTGTGTACTGTTATACCCCCATAGTGTTTAGTGTTTGGACATAATTTACATACTCAGCTCTGATCAGGCAGTTGTTGTTTTTGTTTGTTTTTTGTTTTCATTTCCACTTTCATAACGACATATGACTCTTCTTCATTTCATGGTAGCTTGTTAAAGTTCCTCTGTAGAGAACTGGGAAGTCGACTATGATGGTTAGCTTTTCGAAGTATTTTAGCTTTGTAAATGTGTTTGAGTATAAACAACTCCGTGATTTTGTGATCGGTTGCTGCCAGGTTATCTCTACCAAGCCTCAGGATATTTGAATAAAGTTCACAACTTCAACCTTGTCATACTGTTGGGTGTCTTATGGGAGTGTTTGCGTAGTTGTGGGCAGCACCAGCAGGTATAGTCAGTGTTGTGCTAGTTACTGAAAAATAGTAACTAGTTCCTGTTACTAGTTACTTCATTAAAAAGTAACTCAGTTAGTAATAGGGCTGTCAATGAATATTCTAAATTCGAATTTAAATTCGAATTTGAAAATTGATATTCGATTGTGGAGAAAAAAAAAAAAACACCACCGCAGCTGTCCTCTTTGCGAGTGGGCGTTGGCATCAGACGCACATTTCTCCAGCCTGGTCGACAAGCGGTTCTGCTCCCAGCTGTTGTCTCCGTCACCCGGCTTGACACATTCACTCGCAGCTCACGCAGAAAATAGACCAGACGCCGAAACGATCGCTGCAGGGCGCGAGCTGGTCACGGTCCGGCGCTTCAAGGCTATTTGTAGAGCTTTCGCGGGTGGTGTGGCCTGACGGGTCAGAGAGGGGGGGTGAGCGAGAGGTCTGCGGTCGTTTATAACGTAATGTTATAGATAATTGTTTTATGTGTTTTAATGTGTAGGTATGTAAATGTTTTCAAAGACGTTTATGTTGAAATAAAAATACCTATAAGTAGTTATGTTGCCTTGTATTAATACATATACAAGTATGTTTCCTTGTATTAGTTTGCCCTCTTGTGGACATAATGCGGAAAAAAAAATATTCGAATGGTTCGAACCTATAAGTTATTTTTAGAAGGAATATTCGAATGTCATTTTTGAGCAATTTTGACAGCCCTAGTTAGTAATTACTTAAACCATAAAGTAATGCGTTACTGAACTTAACTGGACTTAGGACTCTCGTCTTGGCTCGCCATCACGCCATGACCTTGACGCATGCACACTAGTGTCATCTATACTCTGAGTACGTCCTGGCTGTAGATGACTGAGTGGGGATGCTAGAGGGCGCCAGGTGCTTTTCTTTTTTGCAGTGTAGTTTTTCTAAGCCACAAAGAAGACAACATTGCTAAGAAGGATCATGTTTTGGGAAACTCAGCCCTGCAGCCCAAAGCATTTCCTAACTGTATTGGCTCGTAGCTACAGTGCCTAAGGGACAGCAGATAGAGTTTAACCAAGGGACTGTTAGACTACAACTTGACAAAACAATTGAACGGTATAGAAAACATGCAACCATCTTCTACAGTGGAGTCACTCTACAAACTACTTGGATACAAATATGGAAAATGAGCTAAAAGCTTCCTTGGGATGACAATGGATATCATGTCACTGGATATAACGTTACTGGGACTAAAAATCTACAGAAGCGCTACAGCTTAATGTAACGTTACAGCACTGTGGTGAGGCCAGCAGGTCGACAGTGACTTCAGAGATGGTTAGAGACGTGTTTCATTAAGATGCTCTGGTAAGAATGATTCATTTATCTCTATCTGACTTGACTATCTTTTATTGTTTAGGGCTAAAATGTTTTAGTGAAAGGGAAAGGAATACTGCATGCTGCGCGCAGTTTTAAAACCTGGACAAAAATAACGGAGTAACGCACCGTTTGGTAACGGTAACTGAGTTACTGAATTTAAAAACTAACGCGAGTATTAGTTACTGCCAAAACTAACGGCGTTACTGTAACTTAGTTACTGCCCAACACTGGGTGTAGTCAATGTCAGTGTCAAATATAGTGGTGTGGCTCTCAAGTTGAACATGTCAGTTGGTCAGTCCATTACTTTGGTGCAGACTGAAATATTTCAGCAGCTATTGGATGGATTGTTATCAAATCTGGTCCCCTTTAGCACCATCGTACTTTGGTCTATTAAAGAAGCAACAGACAGCATTTTCTCCTAAATATATCCTTATGAAAATAATGTGGGTTGCACAGGGTAGTGGCCACAGTAAAATCAGACTATCAGCGTTTACATAGGTTACTTAGTGGCTTTGCAATCTTTGCAATAAGCTTCTGCCACCGGGGACGAAATTTTGCGGAAAAAATCTGCTTTACGGCAGGAAACGCGTCATGTACTGGTCGGTCAGCCAATCAGGGACTGGAGCTGATCCTTATGAGGAGCTGGGCATGAGATAGTTGAGTCACGAGCACAATGGCAGACGGACAAAGTTTGGAGACAAGTGAAAAACGGCCTAGCAAAAGAAAACGAGCTAATCTGAGGAGGCAAAGAAGAGCAAAAAGGAGAGTGATAAAAGAAGAGGAAAAACAAGAGTAAACCTCAGTCAGGCGTTCAAGAGATGGAGGGAGCTCCGTGACCAAAGAGGCTTCAACACCGGTGTCCAGCTAGCTTTCTTTCTAATGGATCAGTAGGTAACACGGCTAAATGTTAGCTAGCTGAGAGAGGACTGTACTGTACTGGCTGCTAGTGAACTCCTAGCTGGCCAGCATCGCAAATCGCTGCAACCAGGGACCAGGTAGTGAGTGTTGGTCGGCTGACATGCTCGTTGCCATTCTACGCCCCCCCCCCCCCCCCCCCCAACCGGCCCCATGTGAGGGCAGCCTTCTCAGCTACTGGGCACCCAGCATCTCCGACCGGGAGAAGTGGAGTAAAATCCTCTCCTCCAATTCCATTTGTCTGGTGAACGCCTCTCCTCTGTCAATACACTCTGCCAGCAGTTTAATAATATTGATGCCAGTTGTAACATTTGAATGTTTTAGTAGTAAGCCATGTTCTAAGCGGGATAATGTGTAGTGAACCGGTGACTGTTGAAAAATAACTCTGCTGCGCGTCGGGGTTCCATTCCCCTGTCGGGAGTTATTTTTCAACAGTCACTGGCTCACTATACATTATCCCTTACGTGTCTACTGTTGTTTGTACTAATACTGTGCATATTGGTATAATTTACTGTAAGTTGTTTGTACTGGTACTGTGCATTCTGGTATAATTATTTGCATTACTGTTTGTTTTTTCTTCAGATAAATCTGATAATTGTTGCTCGGTCTCTTTACTAATTTATTTAGTATAGTGTCCACACACATATTCTCATTCTACATATACATAGAGCTATACTGGTGGCTTTACAGCCTATATTTTATTGATTATCTCTGATCCCCACGGTCAATTTGGTCGTTGCAACAGTGCGAGCAACACCGCTGACGCTAGGTGGCGCCAAGCTAAAAAAAAAAAAAAAAAAACGAATCCTATCTGTTGCCTCTTTAACTGTATGAAATAATGGACATAGCTTCTGTGACATCACCCACCATATCATGGACTCCCATTTGACATGACTCGAGTTTGAGTTTTGACCGTCACCATCTGGGTTTAACCCTAACATTAGCTGCTAGCTTGGTTTTCACTTTGCATTTTACAGCTATGGTTGACATTATGATAATGCTAATGCTATTTTTTTCTTCTTGCAAAAAACAGGCTCAAAACCATTAAAAGAAAATGTCCTTACTGGAAAAACTGAACATCCAACTCTTTAGAGGATCTTTTAATACAACCAAATGCTGAACAAGACCTTTAGGAGACCAAAATGTTACAGCCTATACTATGTGAATATCGGGTTACACCCTGGTTATGTCACCCAACCAATATTGTCACAGTGGTAGGAACTTGTCGTCAGATGGTACCCACTTGTCACTTGAAGCAGTCTTCCACTTAATTATGCATAATTTTAAGCCTTAATAAAAAGTGGACAGGTGAGTTTTATCAAAATTCATCCCTGTGCAGTTGTCATGAATGTTGAAATAAGCTATAGAGACCAAAACTATATTTTGTACCAAGCTGAAAGCATGTTTATTTCTGCTGTAAAGTATTTATCATGGGGGTCTGTGGGGATTGACTGGCCTCTGGAGCCAGCCTCAAGTGGCCATTAGAGGAACTGCAGTTTTTGGCACTTCTGCAATGGCTTAGTTTATCTGCCCCGGAGATTGCCACTTCCCAAACACTTGAAAAAATGATGACATATCCATCTACCTCACCTATACTTTGCTGCTACTTGTTAGCTTGCTTATTAAATGTTAGCATTCTAACGTGCCAAACAAAGGCTGTGCACATTGTAAACATTATACCTGCTGAACTTCAGGCAAAGCAGCACTGTGCCTAAAGACAGCCTCACAGAGCTTCTAGCATGACTGTGGACTCTTTGTCTTGTATGAGATTCAATGCACAGTGAATTACATGCTGTCACATCTCAAGTGTTTGAGTGTGAACAGGGCTCAAGTGCAGTATGTCCAACAGAACTGGCAAGTAAAGTAAATCTATCTGCAGTCCTCTGGGATCATGATATAAATAAGGTCATGCTCACAAAATGCGGATAACAGTGAATACTCATCTGGATTTTCACAGACTTTTTGTACTTACAAAAGATGATTATGTACACCTTAATTAAGAAGTATTCTTGCTGCTTTGGAAGTGATGATACAACATGACAAACATGCAAAATCATAGCATGGCTGCACAGTTTATTCTCTCATCTGTTGACAGTTGGATTGTGCAGAATTCTGCCTCTGTGTTGCTGTGTTTTGACTCCAAGTAGTGTCCAAAGAAGGTCTTTTTTAGAACAGTTAAATCTGGCTTTTTGAAACCTGAGCTATCCCGCTGAGAGACCAGAGACGGGGATTGAGGGCGGAGAAGGGTCGAGGATGTTGAGGATGGATGGAGAGATGGGAGAGAAAGGATGGGAGGAGCAGAGAGACTCTCTGATGTAAACTGAACGCTTCAACAATCCATTTGTACTGCAGGATTTTCCAAACAATTCCCCGATGACGGAGGTGGTGTAACAGAGAGAAAGAGACAAAAAACGGCAGTGCAGCCATAAAATCTGTCTTGTATCAGAACAGCTTTACTTGATTTTTCTTGTAACCATTTTTATGTCTGTTCTTTTCCTTCTGATGCCAGTTCAGCACAGTTTTCAAAGCAGTTCTAGTGTGTATTATTTTCTGTTTTATAATCATGTGAAGATTGGAGCTTGTTTGGGTCGACACAGAACTTGACCCCCCTCCTGCTCGCTTGGTTTTCCTCTCGGAGCAGGAAACAATATCAATGTAGAGAGCACGGAGAAGTGGGACTTGGACTATGTCTCCATCTGTACAATATTATCCTTGTTGATTCGCCCTTTGTGAGCCTGATTTCTGAGAGTCTATTTTGCATTAGTGCTGCATGAATTTTTCACAAAAATCCTCCTCAAGGGTCAAAACAACAGAGACAGTCGGACCTGGTTCAAGTATTTGTGTGTGCGCCTGAAGGAGAAATCCACCCTGAAGACTGTTACACAACTGTTGGCAGCGTGCTTCACATGTTTTGGTCCCTTTAGCAGTTTGACGTATGTTTATTCTTGTTGTGGATAATTGGCCAAATGTAACCATGTGTAGGGATTGGTATCGAATTAAAGTGTCCATAGCGCAGAGTATCAAAAACTTTTCATAGTTTACCATTTGCTTCTTTACCACATTTAACATGTCAGGCTTTTTTTGTTAAATGAAAATTGTACAAAAGTCACATATTCATGTCTCAAAGGTAATGAAAATAGTAAAGAAACTCAGGTATTGATTTGACACCGATATCCAAATCAACTTTTTTTCCTCCAGACACAACTGAGAGAACATTTCTCAATCCAATTGCCAGAATAAATGTTGGCATTGTACAAGGATATATTAAATGCGTATGTTTCATATGTAGCAGATATGTTAAAACTTTACATTTCCTTGCGTTTAGGCACAAAAACCACTTGGTTACAGTTTGGAAAACATCATGTTTTAGCTAAAAATACCTGGTTTGGTCGCCACAAATACAGCTGGAACTGTCCCAACACCTTGCTAAAAGTACACTGCTGGAAATGTTGCGATTTTGTTGTTGAAGAATATCTGTTTTGGTTGACACAAACATGGCTGTGAATGTTCCAACCTATTGTTAAGAAATACCTGTCTTGGTTGCTACACACAATGCCTGAAATGGCTCAACCTGTCATTAAAAAATACCCAGTTTTGTTTCTACAAACATGGCTGAAAATGTCTAGACACCTTTTGCAAAATACCCAGATTTGTTGCCACAAACACAGCTGGAAATGTCCTGACCTGTTATTAAAAAAATACCCAGTTTTAGCTCCAAAAACACAGCTAAAAATGTCCCAACATCATGGTAAAAATACTCCTTTTTATCAAGACAAACACAGTTGGAAATATCCCAACGTGACGTTAAATACCTGTTTGTTTGTTTTTTTCACTACAAGCACTGGTAAAAATGTCCCAACCTTTCGTCAAAAGTTTACTGGTTTGGTCCCCAGAAACATAGCTGGAAATGTCCCAATATCTTGTTATTTGTTGCCACAGAAACGGTCGGAAATATTCAGCCTCTCATTAAAAAATACCCAGTTTGTCCACTTCAAACACGGCTGGAAGTGTCCCTGATTGATCATGTTGAAACAGGAATGATACAAACACAAATTGTTGCTATCAAGTTGTCTATAACACCATGTAAACTGTAGCATAAAGCTTTCCCTTTATTGAAACTAAGGAGCCCAGATCAAACCATGAGAAAGATGGCTGGGATCTTTTCAGTTCAGTATGTGAAGCTGATGATTGTGAGTGTTGAGCATTGTCAAATTATCTGGGAAACTCCAGTTTCTTTTTGAGGAACATTGAGATTATTGAGTTTAAAAGTTGGCTTTCAGCAACAAATTAGCTGTGGGGAGAAATGCTTCCCTCAAATAAAGACAAAGAGTTCATGCACTCATCACTGTGTTTGATGCATTTGAACTTAAGATAATCCCTGACATGCGATAAACACCACAGACTGATGCTTCCCAACAGTGTCAAAAAATCTGTATAAACTAGTTTTGGTTGCTTCCAGATTCTCCTTCTTCACCATAGCAGCAGTGCAGCGAGCAGGGAGTGGGAGTCGTACCGAGCCTACATCTGCACAGCATTACACTTGTTAATCTTCTCTGAGAGGCCAGAGCCTGTTCTCTCTGTAACAACATCTTGATTCTCTCTGAGTAATTTGTCCCTGGGGGTGTGAAGAGTTACAGCAGAGCAGTGCTGCATGTACAGAAACTTTGATATATTTCAACCATTTCCTCATGGGGTCGGCGGGTTCGGTTCAACCTTTTGGTTTCAGCAAAGCCGGTAGGTTAGCAGTGAATGAACAGACACAAAGTTGGCCATTGTTTTGGTCAGCAGGCAGGGTGTGTGCTGCTGAAGAGTCCTGGAGCAAGACACTGGCTCTAGATGTAGATTTCTATCTTTTAGGGCTTCAAGTAAACTCTCCTGCAAAGTTGTGGTGCTGAAATAAGTCATTAACCAGCGATTCTTCGATCAACAAAGCTGAAAATATTGGTCATTTAGCAGTTTTCCTTGGGATAAAGTTCTATCTTAAATGATCTTATCTTATCATTATCAATTATAATTTCAATTATAATTTATAGATTTATTGAAAATAAAACATTGTTATTTGCAGCCCCAATCAACAGCAAATTTATTCTATTTCCTTTTCTCTTTCTGTGTCTTGTGCCATCTTCACATCATATTTAACTATGAACAGCTGAACAGGGGGGAATAAAAGGTTAACTCCAGCCTCCAAGTTGAGAAATTTGTGTTGCAAATGTTACTTCTTTTTGCTTCATCTTTTACTACTGTCCCACTTCTGTGATGGCTGCAAAGCTGCCAGTTGTTACATCTAAACAAAATCAACAACTGTTAACAGAAAAACAGTTGATTTTACTAATTAAAAATGAGCTTAACACTGTTTGTGTCTACTTTTACTTTAAGGAAATGCTACAAATATGCAACATGATTCAAATTCATGATTCATTCTTAGTTCATTTTTCTGGTGTGACTACAACGCAATCGGGTTATCCTACTGGACACATTTTTAAGATCTTTTTAACAGATTTTCTGTTTGTGAATGCAGCATCAGCCTTTAGCAATAGCCACTGCCAAAGCCTCATTGGAGCTGTAGTTGTATAAGCTTGATCTGTTTTAAAATGACTTTACTAGGAAGGTCAGCTTCACCAGACAAATTCACAAATGCAAATCAGTGCAGAGCCTCTGAATTCATTTTTGATTTCTAACAGACATGTTTGAATTGACCCAGCATGTGACGTAGCGCTGAGTGACAGACAAACGGACTACAGCGTGCAGAGATGAGCTGTGATGGTGTAGCATGGAGTGCTGCCATTTTTGCCATTAGAAATTGAAAATAGTACGTCAACAGAATGTCCCAGATCAGCTGCAGCCATCTTGGTTATTTGTCAAAATGCTTCAATGGCACCTCTCTTCACTAAGCTAGGGTCATGCTTGCCATCTTGTCCACCGCGCAAGGATGTGCGAGCCAAAAATGGCGTCATTATGCATTTTGATATAACAACAACATCAGATGAACAGTTATGATTGGCCTGAGCAGGGCCAGGTCATCTGGAAATTGGACCAGAGGCAGCTGGCAGAGCCTATATACCACAAGCTTGTAGATTTGGCTGGTTCCTATACTAGACCAGTACAGTTGCAATAGACAGTTCAGTTTATCCTAGAATAATCACTGAAACCTCTGGTTACACATGCTAGTGGAACAAATGATAACATGGCAACGGTTGGCAACGGCTGTAGTTGCTGAGACTGTTGGACTGAGCTAGCAGCTAGCTGGACAAGAACAGGTTTCCAGAAAGCACAGCTGAACAATCAAATGCAGGTTTTCCAGTCAACTGCTCAGTTAAGGCAGATGGCTGTGACCTACAGAAGAGCCTGGTTCTGTTCGAGGATCAACCAATTGCCAGATTAAATGTTGGCATTGTACGTTTCTGCAAACCATAGAAACATTACATTTGCACTTTATTATATAGCAGATATGTTGAAACTAGGCTTCGGTGGTATCTACTTTTTATACCTTCCTTAAATTTCACTGGGATATACAGTATATGAAGGTATCACTGTGCAGCGCAACATCGAGTTAAATGTTAGAATATGCTGTTTTTCCCATTCTCTCTCACTCTGCTGTTGCTGGCTAGCTGTTTACAGTCCTGTAATGTTATCCCCACCAACCACCACTCAGAGTTGCTTTGTCTGTTAGCTCAGCTGCCTGTTCCATCAGCAGAGACCGGAGGCTGTAATACACTACATACAGTGAGTTTAATAGTGAGGGGAGGGCCTGTATTTTTGACACTATTGAAAATCATACCGTCAGGACTTCAAAATACCCTGGTATGCTGTAATACCATGATACTGCCTCAGCCTAAAAAAGTTGAAACTATATGTTTTACCAGTGCTGGGGTTAAAATATGGTACGGTTTCGGCAAAAAAAACCCCACTATGGTCAGGGAGAGATCAGGTTTGGCTTAAAGTATCTGCTTTTCGTGCCATTATCCCAGAAAGAAACACAGCAATGTCTCCGGAAAAAAAAAAAAAAAGCTTTTCGTGGCACTTTCGCTGGTGGAAATGGTCATGGGTCACTAAAAACAGCCATGTTCAGGGCCAAAAACCTGCTCTAAACGGCAGCTATGTTAAAAAAAGCAGTCGGTTTTGTTGTTTGTTGGTCACAAACTGGTCTGCAGCTTGGCAGATGTCTCGCCGAGGTAACACGTTATCCATCAACCCCTCCATTTCTAGAAGACAAAGTCAGCTTAGTGTGCTTTCACACCTGCCCTGTTTAGTTCATTTTAATCAAATCAGGGGTGAACACAGCAATCGCACTTGAATGCGCACCAAAACAACTGGACCGAGACTTTCTTGAAGACGTGGCCTCGATCTGGTTACAAACAAACTGTGGTGCAGTGTGTTTGTGGTGGGAAAGTGTTCCAACCTCGATCCAAACCAACTGCAGTCGCATCACCCACTGTTTGGGTAAAACAAGCATGAGCATGTTACAGTCCTGGAGGATTATTAATGTGCGCCTCCTCCTGTACTACCTTAATATGCACATTGGGCACACCCAATGCGTCAAAACATTGTTTTCTAGTTTGAGCAACGCCTTGTTTTCAAACTGTATGGTTTGCCTAAAATGAACAATGCAAGCAATGCAGTAGACAAAAACCAGCGCTAAAATCAACCTGCGTAGTTGTCCCTCCATTGTGACATTAGAAAGTGTCACATTTATCTTCCAAGTGTACTCTTCTTCAATGTTTTGTTTACTTCCTGGATTTCTCCTGCATTGAAATTCTGACCTAGCCAACTCTAGCTCTGAAAGCAACCTTATATATTATGTCACTTTAGAAACATTAACATGATGCTTATGAAACATGGGAATGTAATGTATCCTTGGTTTACGTGAACATACAATGCCACATCTTCTTTTAGGGATGGGGAGGCGTAGGTTCTGCCTGTTAAAAGAGCGTTTTTCCTCACTGCCATCGCCAGGTGCTTTCTAATAGAGGAAATGTTGAGTATAGTCCAGTCTATATGAAAAGTGTTCTGAGATAACTTTTGTTCTGATTTGGTGTTATGTAAATGGAATAGACTTGACTGCTCTGTTTGGGGGATATTGCATCATATTAGACGATGACCCCACTGACTGATATCTGATATTTACTACAGAGCAAATATATCAGCTTTTATACAACATATCGCTGAGAACTACAGCGAGGAAAGCAATGGCGCTCCCATCACCCCTACATCTGTGCAGCATTAGCTTGTTTTCTGCTCGTCTCTGTCCGAGGCCAATGCCTCTGTGTGTATTTGTGTGTGTGTGTGTGTGACTCAGAGGAGTTTAGTTTGATGCTGTTGCAGGAATTAACAGGATGTTAGATGACAAGAAGTTACACCGACACACAGTGGTCTCTCTGTCTGCTTCTTCGAACGGTTTGTGTTTGTTTATGGCAACAGGAGATTAGGACCCATCTGGTGTTCATGTGTATATGTGTGTGTGTTTGTGGGTGGGTGGGTAGTAGGTTTGGTTTGGTTTAGTTTGGAGTGGAGGGGGTGCAGAGAGAAGAAGAATAGAATTGGCGAACGAGTGTTTTTCCAGCTTCACGTGTGTAAACGAGAGAGAAAGAAGCAGTTACAGAAAGATGGATATCAAGACAAAAGCAGTGTGTGTGTGTGTGTGTGTGTGTGTGTGTGTGTGTGTGTGTGTGTGTGTGTTAGTGTAACAGAATCTGATGTGTGTATTTTGTGTATCTGTGTGTGTAGGATGTGTTCCAGATTAAGCGTTGTGTAATGTGTGTGTGAGTGTGTGTGTGTGCTGTGTTTGGCGGTGTGTGAATGATAATGACCTCTGACTCTGTCGGTTCTCTGTTACTTTACTGGATTAGCTCCCCTTCACTGCACTGCCTCTGGACACGCGCACACACACACACACACACACACACACACACACACACAAAAAGACACACGCATATATACACAAACGCAAAGACACACATTTACACGCACACTTGGTAAATATCCGACCTTACGAGCAGCCAATATTAAGCAGGGTATTGGTCGGCGCCACAGCGCCCTGACGACAGATACTACATAACAAATACTCCTGCTTTATGTATAAAGTATTTCTACTACTGAAGTACTATGACACAACATATCGTCACAGTACACAAGGATACTATTCAGTACTGACAGATTAATACCAAATGAGTTTTCTGTATTGCTATTGAATCATATTCATCCTCGCTGTATTGATACTAAATCATATCCTGATTTAGTTATTGATACCGACTTGTGTTTCAGCGTCCTATATTGATACCATAGACTGTATGAAATAATGATCATAACCACAGTGACGACACCCATTGGTGTGTAGACTTTGTCATTTTGGCTGTCACCATCTTTGATTTTTGGAGCCACAAGTGTCCATTTTTGGAGGAGAGGGTAAAGCTATACCTAGTGCTAGCTGCTAGCCTGGTTAGCATGGGGCATTTACAGCTATGATTAACTGTTTTGATGCAAATGTTAATTTTTGCTAGTGAAAAACAGACCAAAACCATTCAAACAAAATATACTTAATAGAAAAACTGAGCATGTGATGGCCAGGTATATGGGGTACGGGCGCGACGTGTCATGTATGCAGGGTGGAGCGAGATTTTTTTTTTTTTTTTTTTTGGCGTGCTACACAGACTCTGTCTTTGCAGCATGTGGTTGCTGCCAGCTTCATTGTGTCCATATTGAGTTTTACCAAGTGTGAGTTATATGAACTGGTACTGAATTAATCTACTGGACTGCTTTAACTACAGTAGGCAGTGATTTGATTGATTTATTTTAATGTGAAATGTATAAGGAGACATAAGGCTGCTTGGTGGCTTCCCATTGCCTCTGGTACAATGAGGTATTCATTTTAACACATTTTTTTCTCCAAAGTTGTCACATATTGACATTTGGTCATGGACTTTTTACATCTACAATGACATGCAAGGTTCCCTTGGTGCGTTGGTTGTTGATGTTCTGGGACGCCATGTCAACTTTAGCCGGTTACATGCATTGTGTGTTTTCAAAATACACTTCTGTTTTCACAGGAAATGTAGAACTTGCATACAGTCTCTTTAAAAATAAATTCATTATCTCAGTACAACACTGGGAATGGAATGTTTTTTTCCTTCAACAACAAACACACGTGGTTACATTTAGCCAACACATGCATGTGGTTGGGTTTAGGAAAAAAGTACAGGGTTTGGCTTTACAATTTTAGGAGAAGTGAATACCAGCCTCCCAGGTGACAGTCTGTGGTTGTTGGACCCATCCACAACCCCTCTGACCCGCCCTACTTGGACTTCCACCGCTTTAACTTTCGTTGATGTCCCACTGCATTTCCCCCTGACAGCGCT